>NC_037680.1:87479089-87504845 GCF_003255815.1 Theropithecus gelada
TTTTTTTTTTTTTTTTTTTTTTTTTTTTTTTTTTTTTTTTTTTTTTTGAGACGGAGTCTCGCGCTGTCGCCCAGGCTGGAGTGCAGTGGCGCGATCTCGGCTCACTGCAAGCTCCGCCTCCCGGGTTCACGCCATTCTCCTGCCTCAGCCTCCTGAGTAGCTGGGACTACAGGCGCCCACCACCGCGCCCGGCTAATTTTTTGTATTTTTAGTAGAGACGGGGTTTCACTGTGGTCTCGATCTCCTGACCTTGTGATCCGCCCGCCTCGGCCTCCCAAAGTGCTGGGATTACAGGCGTGATGTCAGTCTTTTTATTTTAGTCCTTCTCGTGTGTGTGTGGTGGTATTTCATTGTAATTTTACTTTATATTTTACTCATGATTATAGTAGTTGAGAATATTTTATATATTTGTTAGTCATTTTGTAAAGCACCTTTTCGAGAAATTTGTCTGTGTTTTTTGTCGTTGTTTTAATTATCTTTTCCTCAAATATTCTTTTTTTCTATGGGAAGGGCAAATTTTATTTTATTTTGTTTCTTAAAATTTTATTTGTTTCAACAGCTGTTGTTGGGGTACAAGTAGTTTTGGGTTACATAGATACATCGTATAGGGTGAAGTCTGGGTTTTTAGTGTAACTGTCAACCTGAATAGTGTACGTTGTACCCAATAGGTAACTTTTCATTCCTTTCCCTCAGCCTGTCCTCTCGCCATCGGAGTCTCTAGTGTTCTTTTTACCACTCTATATGCCATTGTGTGCTCATAATTTAGCTTACACTTATGAGTGGAAACTTATGGTATTTGGGTTTTCAATCCTGTTACATCACTTAAGATAATGGCCTCCAGCTCCATCCAAGTTGCTGCAAAAGACATTATTTCATTCTTTTTTTGTGGCTCAATAGTATTCCATGGTGTATATATACCACATTTATTTTCTTTACTCATTAGCTGATGGGCACTTAGGTTAATTCCTATTCACAGTTCCACATTTGCAATTGTGAATTGTGCTTTGATAAACAACCTTGTACAGATGATTTTTTAATAGAAAAACTTATTTTCCTTTGGGTAGATACCGAGTAGTGGGATTGTAGGATCAAATGGTAGATCTGCTTTTAGTTCTTTGAGAAATCTCCATACTGTTTTCTATAGTGGTTGTACTAATTTACATTCCCACTAAAAGTGTATGTGTTCCCTTTTCACCACATCCATGACAACACCTGTTGTTTTCTGCCTTTTTAATAATGGCCATTCTGACTGGGGTAAG
The DNA here is from genome assembly GCF_003255815.1 of Theropithecus gelada. NCBI lineage: Eukaryota > Metazoa > Chordata > Mammalia > Primates > Cercopithecidae > Theropithecus > Theropithecus gelada. The sequence goes on from NC_037680.1 coordinate 87,480,349, forward strand.
GTGGTATCTCATTGTCATTTTAATTCACATTTCCCTGATGACTGGTGATGACCATTTTTTTCATGTGTTTATTGGCCATTTGTATATCTTTTTTTGAGAAATATCTGTTCATGTCATTTGCCCACTTCTTAATGGGATTATTTGTTTTCTTCTTGCAGTTTTTGTTTTGTTTTGTTTTGTTTTTGAGATGGGGTCTCACTCTGTCTCCCAGGCTGCATCTTCTTGCAGTTTTGTTTGAGATTCTGGGTTTTAGTCCTTTATCAAAGTTATAAAGTTTCCAAATATTTTCTCCCATTGTATAGGTTGTCTGTTTATTCTGTGGATTATTTCTTTCACTGTGCAGAAAATTTCCAGTTTAATTAGGTAGGTCTGATTTATTTTGTTTTCATTGCATTTGCTTTTGGGGTCTTTGTCATAAATTCTTTACGTAGGCCAAAGTCTGGAAGAGTTTTTCCTAGGTTTTCTTGTAGAATTTTTATGGTTTCAGATCTTAAATTTAATACTTAATCCAGCTTGAGTTAATTTTTGAATACAGTAAAAGATAGGAATCCAATTTCATTCTTCTACATGTGGCTATCCAATTTTCTCAGCATCATTTATTGAATAGGATGTCCTTTACCCAGTGTATGCTTTTACTTTCTTGTCAAAAATCAGTTTGTTGTAAGTAGTTGGCTTTATTTCTACACTCTCTGTTCTGTTCCAATGGTCTGTGTTTATTTTTATATCAGTATCATACTGATAGTAGTATAATTTCAAGTCAGGTCATGTGATGCCTCCAGATCTGTTCTTTTCACTTAGGATTGCTTTGGCTAATCAGGCTCTTTTTGGGTTCCATATTAATTTTAGGATTGGTTTTTCAAATTCTGTGAAAAATGACAGTGGTATTTTAGTAGGAATTGAACTGAATATGTAGATTGCTTTGGGTGGTATGGTCATTTTCACAATATTGATTCTTCCGATACATGAGCATGGGATGTTTTTCCTTTTGTTTTTGTCATCTATGATTTCTTTCATCAGTGTTTTGTAGTTCTCCTTGTAGAAACAGTTCACCTCCTTGGTTAAGTATATCCCTAGGGATTTTATATCTTTTGTAGCTATTGTAAATGGGATGAGTTTCTAATTTGACTCTCAGCTTGGTCATTGTTAGTGTATAGCAGTGCTACTGATTTATGTACAATAATTTTGTAACTTGAGATTCACTGAATTCATTTATCAAATCTAGGAGTCTTCTCAGGAAGTCTTTAGGGTTTTCTAGATATAATAACATATCAGAAGCAGAGATAGTGTGACTTCCTGTTTTCCAATTTGGATGCCCTTTGTTTCTTCCTCTTTCCTGATTAGAAGTGGTAAAAGTGGATCCTTGTCTTGTTCCAGTACTCAGGGGGAATGCTTTAAACTTTGCCCCCATCATTATGATGTTGGCTATAGGTTTGTCCTATATGGCTTTTATTATTTTGAGGCAGGCTCCTTCTATGCCTAGATTGTTGAGGGATTTTATCATAAAGGGATACTAAATTTTATCAGTGCTTTTTCTGTATATATTGAGATGATCATATAGTTTTTGTTTTTAATTCTGTTTATGTGATGTACCACATTCATTGACGTAAGTATGTTGAACCATCCCTGTATCCCTGGGATAAAACCCACTTGATCGTGGTGAATTATCTTTTTAATGTGCTATTGGATTTGTTTTGCTAGTATTTTGTAGAGAATTTTTATATCTATGTTCAGCAGGGATATTGGCCTGCAGTTTTCTTGTTTTGTTATATTCTTTCCTGGCTTTGATATCAGGGGAATACTGGCTTTGCAGAATAAGTTAGGGAAGATTCCTTCCTTCTCACTCTTGATTTGGAATAGCTTCAATCTTTTGGAATAGATTTTTTTGTTATTGGTCTGTTCTGGATTTCTGTTTCTTCCTGATTCAAAATTGTAGGATTGTATGTTTCCAGGATTTACCCATTTCTTCTACATTTCCTAGTTTGTGTGCATAAAGGTGTTCACAGTGCTTTTAAATAATCCCGTGTATTTCTATGGTATTAGTTGTAATGCCTTTATTTTCATTTCTGATTGAGCTTATTAGAATCTTCTTCTATTTGGTTAATCTAGCTAGTGGTCTGTCAATTTTATTTATCTTCTCAAAGAGCTAAATTTTTGTTTCATTGATCCTTTGTATTTTCTTGGCTTCAAATTTATTTAATTCTGCTCTATTTTTTGTTACTTATTTTCTTCTGGTAGCTTTGAATTTAATTTTTTTCTTGTTTCCTTAGTTCCTTGGGGTATCACATAGGGTGTCAATTTGTAACCTTTCTGTGTTTTTGATATAGGCATTTAGCTCTATAAACATTCCTCTTAGCACTGCTTTTGATGTGTACCAGAGGTTTAGATAACTTGTGTTACTGTGATCATTCATTTAAAAAAATTTTTAAATTTTTATTTCTTATTTTATTTTTGACCCAAAGATCATTCAGATCAGATTGTTTAATTTTTTTATGTATTTATGTAATTTTGAATGTTCCTCTTAGAATTGGTTTATGGTTTTATTCTGCAGTCTGAGAAAAAATACTTGACAAGACTTTGATTTTTAAAAATTTATCGAGACTTGTTTTTTGGCTGTCATATGATCTGTCTTGGAAAATGTTCCATGTGCTGATGAGAAAACTGTATATTCTGTAGTTTTGGGGTAGAATGTTCTGTAAATGTCTATTTGTTCTAGAGTCCAATTTAAGTCCTGTGTTTCTTCCTTGTTAACTTTCTGTCTCAATGATCTGTCTAGTGCTGTTAGTGGAGTGTTAAAGTCCCCCACTATTGTTATGTTGCTGTCTGTCTCTTTTCTTAGGTCTAATAGTAATTTTTTTAATAAAGCTGATATCTCCAGATATTAGTTACATATATATTTAGGATGATTGTATCTTCTTGTTTAATTGATCCCTGTATGATTATGTAATGACCTTCTTGGTCTTTTCTTACTCTTGTTGTTTTAAAGTCTTTATCTGATGTAAAATTAGTTACTGCTGCTTACTTTTAGTTTTCATTTGCAGGGGATATTTTTTCCATCCCTTTTCCTTGAGTCTATAGGAATCTTTACATGTTAGATATACCTCTTGCAGATAACAGGTATTTGGTTTGTGTTTCTTCAATCCTTTCTGCCAATGTACATCTTTTAAGTGGGGCATTTAGACCATTTTATAGTCCATGTTAATATTGATATGTGAGGTGCTGTTTTAGTCATTATATTGATTTTTTTACGTAATTACTTTGTTTTCTCCATTATGTTACTATTTTATGAACCTTGTGTGTTTTATGCTTTCAAGTGGTTTTATACTGGTCCATATCAACCTTTCCTTTCAAGATTTAGAATTCCTTTTAGCATTTATTGTAGGGATCTAGTGATGACAAATTCCCTCAGCATTTTCTTGTTTGGGAAAGACTTTATTTCTCCTTCATTTATGAAACTTAACTTTTCTGGATACAAAACTCTTGCATGACAGTTTAAGGAGACTAAACATAGGACCTCAATTCCTTCTAGTTTGTAAGGTTTTTGCTAAGAAGTCTGCTATTAGTCTGATAGGTTTTCCTTTGTAAGTTTTCTGAATCTTTGGTGTCACTTCTCTTATAATTCTTTCCTTCACATTGAGTTTGGATAGCCTGATGATTATATGTCTTGGTGATGTCCTTTTTGCAATGGATCTCCCAGGAGTTTTTTAGCTTCTTATATTCGAATGTCTAAATACCTAACAAGACCAAGGAAACTTTCCTCAATTATTTTCTCAAATAGGTTTTTCAAACATTTTGCTTTTTCTTTTTCCTTAGGAACATCTATGATTCTTAAGTTTAGATGTTTAACATAATCCCATATTTCTTGAAGGCTTTATTCATTTCTTTTCAATCTTTTCTCTTTATCTTTGTCTAATTTGGTTAATTCAAAAGCCTTGCCTTAAAGCTCTGAAATTCCTTTTTCTACTTGGTCTAGTCTGTTGTTAAAATTTCACACCAAATTAGCTGGGCGCGGTGGCTCAAGCCTGTAATCCCAGCACTTTGGGAGGCCGGGGCGGGTGGATCACGAAGTCAGGAGATCGAGACCATCCTGGCTAACATGGTGAAACCCCGTCTCTACTAAAAATACAAAAAACTAGCCGGGCGAGGTGGCGGGCGCCTGTAGTCCCAGCTACTCGGAGGCTGAGGCGAGAGAATGGCGTGAACCCGGGAGGCGGAGCTTGCAGTGAGCCGAGATCGCGCCACCGCACTCCAGCCTGGGCGACACAGCGAGACTCCGTCTCAAAAAAAAAAAATAAAAAAATAAAAAAAAATAAAAACACTAATCCACCATGATCAAGTAGGTGTTATCCCTGGTATGCCTCATTNCAAAAAAAAAAAAAAATAAAATAAAAATAAAAATAAAAAAAAATAAATAAAAATAAAAATAAATAAAAATAAAAAATTCACACCACATTTTAATATTTCCTAAGTGTGTCTTTCATTTCCAGAAGTTCAGATTGGTTTTTCTTTAAAATACCTCTCTTTTTAGAAAATTTAATTTATATCCTGAATTGTTTTTTATAATCTCTTTATGTTGATTTTCAACTTTCTCTTGGATCTCATTGAACAACTTTATAATCAACGATTAAAATTATTTAATGGTATTTCAAAGATTTCATTTTAGGTTGGATCCACTACTGGATAGGTAGTGTGTGATCTTTTGGCAGTGTTGTGAAACTGTTTTTTTTATTTAACCAAAATTACTTTTCTGCTTTCCTCTCGTTTGGGTAGACTATTTCTTATTATTATTAAATCTATTTTTTATTTTACTGGGGTGTTAAAAGAATATTTTTCCCCTTGAACATGTGACTTTAATGTGTTTAGTTTATGGTCACCTTAGACTCTGAGTGTTTTCAGTGGCAAAGTCTCTGTATGAATTCCTTGGTGATATACAATCTTTGTGTGATGGCTTTCTGAGGTGCTGGTTGTAGTAGTAATATGTTGAGTGTGTGGGTAGGTTCACTCTCTCCTGTGGGGCCAGAATAGCAGAGGTGTCATTAATCTGTATTAGGCTGCTCTTGCATTGCTATAAAGAAATACCTGAGGCTGGGTAGTTTATAATGCAAAGAGACTTTATTGGCTCATGGTTCTGCAGGCTGTTCTGGAGGCATGGCAGTGAGATCTGCTTGACTTCTGGGGAGACCTCAGAGAGCTTTTCCTCATGATGGAAGGCAAAGCAGGAGCAGGCACTTCACATCATGAAAGTAGGAATGAGAGTTGGGGAGGGAATGCCATACATATTAAAATGACCAGATCTCATGGGAGCCCAGAGCAAAGGCTCACTTATCACCAAGGGGATGGCCCAAACCATTCATGCGAACACCTCCCACCAGGCGCCACTTCCAACTTGGGAATTACCCGTCAACAAAAGATTTGAGCAGGACAAACATCCAAATTATATCTCCTTCTATAGTGGTGTGCACTTTTTAACTTTTCCAGAGTATTTTTTTCCACTAAGTTGAACAGTTCAGCCTTCAGGACAGTAGGAGATAACCATGGGTAAAAAACAGTTGCAGCAGAAGCAAGTAGGTATATGCAATGCCTCAATGGTGGGCAGAGGTCTCAACCTTGACAGATGGCTAGTTGATCCTTTTGAAGAAATGGTTATCTATTTGATGAAAATTGACATCTTTACAAAGCTCAGTTTTCCAATTCATCTACTTTATATATTCTACCACTTACTTTTTAAATTAGATTTTTAATTTTCTCAATAATAATTTATAGCTGTCCATATAATTTACATCATTTTTAGATGTATTGAGTATTCAATGTTTCTTTGATGCTACTATACATTGTATCATTTGTTAAAGTTCATTTTTTCTGTTTTGTTCCTAAGATATATTAATACAAATTATATTTATAGTGAAATGCACTGTGATTTTTTCAGGGGGAAGGGAGGGAGCCAGCTCAGCTCCCTTTCTAGGCCGGTAGAAAAGCAATCCACCTCCTTGTCATGCTCCTATCCCAATGTTCTAGCTATTTAGATCAGATAGGCACCTCTTTCCCTCTGCGGGAGTGCTGACGTTCAATATAGAGAGGCACTGGGACTCATATAAGCCTGAGCCTGGAGGGCACTCTGCCTGTGGGGATCCAGTTACCCTGGAGGTTTCCAGAAAGGTCGTCTACAGGTGCACTTGCACCAAGCTCCTATGGGAGAAGCCCCAGCTGTGTTTGCAGTGGTGGGCAAGGAGGAGAAAGAGTTCCCTTTTCAAAATCCCTTCATGTGCACTGGGGCTGTCCAACTGCTGGGGTAGAAACTCAGTCTTTTCTCACTGAGCCCAGCACTGCACCTGTGCCTCTGCTGAAAGAAACTTTCAACAAATGAAAAGTTTGGACTCAAGATCTGCACTCTGGTTTATTTTGTCCCGTGAGGTGCTCCCCTGATGTGGTATACTTCCCCTTCCCCTAGAAGCGACAGTCCTTGAGGGCCAGACTACTGTGAATCTTGCTGCTCCTCTGGGTCTAGCTGCCATGTAGGGCAGCCACAATCCAGGCTGGTGCTGGGGAATATCTGCAAGGGATCTAGTGACGTGAAGATACAAGGACTGAAGGACACTGAGCTGAACAAAGTCCCACAATGGGTGAGCGCCCGGTATGGCACTTGCTACTACAGCTCATGTCCAAGGAAAAATGGGGAAACTTGTGCAAGCGAGGTAATGCCTTCAATAAGTCTCCAAATTGCAGCCCCCTCCAGTATCTGTGCTTGTGAGGGCAAAGAAATTCTCCTTGAGCTCAGATACCAGAAGTTTGCTGTAAGGGTGAGGGACGCCAAGAGCACTTTCACCTACCCTTCTCCTTGATTACTAAGTCTCTGAGTGTGATCTCTCCCTGCGTGTGTGTGTGTGTGTGTGTGTGTGTGTTAGATTCTTCCAGTGAACTCTCATATATGTTGTACTACTCTCTCCTTAACACTCCATTTTGGCTATGATTATTCACCTGTAATTTTGGTTCTTCCTTCTGAGGAGGATTTGTCACTAATATCTCTTGTCAACCAACTGGAGAAGCTCTGTAATGCTCAGGCTGTGGACAGTTCTGCAGGAAACGTAATGACTTGGGCTCTGCTCTTAAGTCCAGAGTGGGGCAATGTTGGGTGGGGCTGGAATGAACGGATGTGTCCTCTCATCTCCCATCAGCTAATGCAAGCATCTGCTCAAATCAGCTCAAGCACTGGGCAGGGTTAAGATGCTCTTCTATGGTCTAGATTGCCCAGCTCCCCAGTGGGAGTGTGTATCACCAAGATAGTCTCGCACTTTCATACTCTGGAGACACAGATTTCCACTTGGCTCATGTAGGCTGCTGCCTGTTGCTTCTTGAAAAGTGTCTGTAGTTTCTTTCAGCTTTTTCTGTCCTGGTCCTGTGTTGCTTCTTGGATAGAAGTTCACAGTATGTATCTCTGCACACTGTTTTGCTCTTTCCAAGTCAGTTAGACATACTAGCAAAGCCTCCTATCTGCCATCTTGGGGAAAAAAAGTCATTAAACATTGTAACATTCTTGATAAGAGCCCTTTTTCTGTTGCAGGTATTCGAATATTTTCTCCCACCCAGTGTCTTATTTTTAAATTTTTCTACAGGTGCCTCTTGATGAACCTAGTCCTTAATATTAATGCAGTTCAATTTATCATTTTTTTAATGTTTAGGGGGTGTGTGTGTGTGTGTCCTGTTTAAGATAACTTTGGATATTCACCAGTTACTAAAATATTCTCTTGTGTTACCTTCAGAAAACATTATTGCAAACTGTTAAATTTTGATAAAAAGATCCATCAGGGATTGATTTTTTATACTATGAAATATAAACAATGTTAATTTTTCCATCTGTATATTCAATCGACCCAGTACTATTTGTGAAAAGAATGTACTATTCATTCACATTGCACTGAACGATGACTTTTGAAATATGTCAACTATCTAATTAGATATGGGTTTGCTTCTGGATTTTCTATTCTATTCCATTGACTATAGTTGTGTCATGTTTACTTTGTCTGAATAAATATACCTATGTGATAGATATTGATAGCTGGTTATGTAAGTCATCTGATGTTGATCATCAAGATTAATTTGGCTATTTGGGTTATTCAGTGTGTCAGTTTTCACCCCAAAATATATCTTGCTTGAAAAGAATGTATATACTGTAGTTGTTACAGTGATCATTTCTGCTGTGTTAGATTCAACTTCTGTAGTTTTAACTTTTGTTATATATATTTTTTCAGTTTTCACATTTCTATTTGGTACCTTTTATAGACTCCCATTATCTGGTGAAATTCTCCTTCTGATCTGTTTTATTTTAACCATTAACCAGAGTAATTTTAATGTCCAAGTCTTATAATTCTAATATCTGAATCACCAGTTCTATTTTCTGATTTTCTTGAGGTCTTGACCTTCACTTCCTGTCCTCTGGCATGTCTGGTAATTTTACTGAGGGCCAAGAGCTGTGTATGAAAATTCTACAAATGATGTGAGGTTCTGATTGATGCTGTCTTCCTCTCAGGAGTCTAACTCAAACTCTAAAGTATATTTCAGGGATATGTTTACTTGGTTGGCCTTGGATTTCAATTTTTGTGTCCCATGCTCTGGGAGATTGTGGAAAGCTCTCCTCATCTTAATAGGAACAGAATTTTGGATTTACCTCATTGCACTTCCTTTCTGTCCAGTGTCTTGGCCTCTAATCTTGGATGTTTTGGAAGCTCCATACTTCAGTTTTTACCCCTACATCCCTCTAAGACTTAAAAATTTGGCTCAGATTTCCAGGCTTTCAACCACAAAACTCAACTCAACCTTTTAGCCTCTTGGCCTTATGCCAATCACCAATCATCAAATGCCATGAGGTAAAAGCAGCAACACCAAATGTTAGATTAATTTCAATCTGATTTCCTTTTCTCAATGAACCTGGACCCTCAAGTACTACCTAATTTGGCAGCTTTTTGATCAAAAATTGTTTTAACTTAATTTCTACAGCTCCTCAACTTTTTATTGTAGGAATATTACCAGGAATAGAAAGCATTCCATACATTTAAATTTCTTCCTCTCATTTCTGTTTTGTAAAATTAGATAATAATATCTATTCATCCTACCTCAAATAATGTGATATATTTTGCATACTATAAAACACCATGAAAATGCAAAGTCACTATCTCCTTGAATTAACATTCTCTTTTACTTTAAAACTCTTTTTCCTTATGTTTAATATCTTGTTAGAGCCTTCTTCCCCCTGAATGTAGCACATGATTTTAAAATAACATTTTCTACATTGACTTCTTAAATGATATAATTTTTATCCTGAAGAGGAAAATACGGGAAATGTGTAGTATTTCTCATGTCTGCATTATATTTTATTGAGTAAATACAGTTATATCATGGGAAATGAGAATTTCTTCCTTTATTTCCTTTCTATTTCTTTTTAAATGAAAGGATTTTTCTCTTACTCTTCTTGTCATTTGCCTTCTGTGTAAAGTAATACATTTTTCCATTGAAGCCCACTGTATTCACACCATTTCATAGGACTTGAGAATATGTTCTCTGCACCCTAAAAATAACAATTTCCTCACTATTTTCCAGACCTGGCATGTTTTAATGAAACTGCTTGCACAGAAGCTAGCATGTTACCTTGCTTCATGCCTTTCATGACATTGATGCTTTTCTGCTCTATTTCCTAGGTCATCCATATGATTAACAGATTTCTCTTCTCTTTCTTATCTATGTGCTACCTTTTCTGTGAGTGACTGTAAACTTTCACCTAATCATCTTTTGATAATCAGTGGGCTGTGATTATATACACTGAAAGTGTAAATTACCTATAGTTATGTCGTTATGAACAAGAGCCATTTATTGAATACTGTCTGCCTATGTGACACACCGTGCATTAGATGCACCAGGAAACACTCCAACCCCCACCCAGATTTAGGCCATATCACTGAATTTTGTGATTTGGGCTTTTTTGAGAAAGAGACTATGTGATTCAATGGATAAGCCAGAAAAAGAAAGTTGAGCATTTGAGAGCTGTGTTTTCCTAATTGTGTAGATCTTATTTGATCTCTCTGACTTTCTTTCCATTGAAATGTCCTTTTCTCTAGCCTCCTGGTTGATTCCATTATTTTTCTATGTACCTCTGTTATGCAATTATTATTTAGATTTTGGATAATTGCTATGGGGTTCAACTCTGATAAATGTGAATGCCCTTGAGGCTCAACATAGTATTGTGCTCATCTTTGTTTATTCTGTAAATACTTAACATATATTTATTAAATTGATTAAAATGAGGGCTTAAATTGGGAGTTCATTAATCTAATTATGAAGCAGTTTTGTAAAGTGTTTTCAAAAATATAATTGTATTATATGAGATTAGATTATTTATTTGTCCCCTTCCCTTCTATTCAGTTTCAGGACTCACTCAAATAGGTGTATCAAAAATTTAGAAGCGCCTCTAAATCCTGAGTATTTATTGAGACTGTACTCAACTTGGGAAGATGTGGAAAATCTATATTTTGCCCTAATATTAGCAGTCATTATACCTTTATCTATAAGCGCTCTCAAATGAAATTAAAGGTAGTATGTAAACCTGGTATATGTATCTAATATGTTTTGGGTACTTCTTATTCCAAATTACTTTTTTCATGAATCTTTTGGTCATTTTCAACATTCCTTTGTCCTTCATTTGTCAGTCAAAACCTTTGTGAAGAAAGATGTTTGGATTTTTTTCCCTTGTGTTTATATTTTTTAATTAGCAACACAATTTTTTACAGTTGGATGATGACTATGGTATTTCTGATTCAATAGGACATTTCTTGCCTTAATGAGACTCTGAACCAATTTGGTCATGGTGGATATTTGGTTGCTTCTCCGGACATTCCTCAGTGCTAATGGCCCAGGGTCATTCCCCTTTTTTTCCTGGAAAGCAGATGGCTCTCATATTAGGAGATATCTTATAAGATACTTAATTTTCTGGGCCTGAACCTATGTTATAACAATTGCTGTTATTTTTCCTTTTGAAATCTTTGACTCAAAGTAAAATCTATAAATGTAAACATAGGTAATAATTATTGTAGTAATAGTAAAATTTGATTGTGAGAAATTTGTAAGGTAAGATAAATTTTTTAAAATTATATATGTAATAAAGAAAAAATCTACAGTGCCTACAGATGATATTTGGTTAATTGTAAGACCTCAAAGCGTATAACTGAGATGTATATATACTTTTTTGTTTTGTGGATTATAATCTAGTTATGTTTTATATCAATTGATATATTGATATTGTTTTATATCAATGAGACAATTGAAATAAGAGGCAACTAAGCATAACAAAAATAACACACATATAAGTAAAAAATCACTTCTTCAAGCCTAAGCCTTGAGACTTATCAAGTATATTTCCTTGGGCAAATCACCTGCTTGAGACTCTACACTCTAAACTGCTAAACAGAGCTAAAGATAATAAAGTAGTTCCTCCATATCTGCAGTTTTGCCTTCCCTGGTTACTGTGGGTCAATCACAATCAGACAATATTACATGGAAAATTCTAGAAATTCATAAATTTTAAGTTGTGTACCATTCTGAGTAGCATGATGAAATTTTGTACCATCCTTTACTTTCCTGGCCAGGACATGACTCATCCTTAATCCAGTGAATCCACACTGTATATGCTACCCATCAATCACTTAGTATCAGTCACTTAGTAGCCCTCTTAGTTGTCAGATGAATTGTCAAGTATAACCGTGCTTGTGTTCAAGTAACTCTTATTTTACTTAATAATAGCCCCAAAACACAAAAGTGGTAGTGCTGGCAATTCAGATATGCCAAGGAAAAGCCATAAAATGCTTCATTTAAGTAATAAGATGAAAGTTATTGACTTAAGAAAGAAAAAAAAATCATGCTGAGGTTGCTAGGATCTATGGTAAGAATGAATCTGTTGTCTGTAAAATTGTGAAGAGAGAGAAAGTTGTGCTAGCTTTACTGTCGTACCTCAAACTGCAGAAGTTACAGCCACAGTGCATGATAAGTGCTTAGTTAAGATGGAAAAGGCATTAAATTTGTAAGTGTATGACATAAACAGGAAGCATGCTCCAATTGACAGCAATATATTGTGCCATAAAACATTGCTCTTATACAAAGACTTCAGCAAAGGATCCCCTGAAACAGTGACACCAAGTCATTTATTGCAAGTCAAGGATGATGGCAGAGATTCAAGAATACAGAAGGTCAATAGTAGCCTAATGTTACATTACAATGCCTACTTCATTCCTCACACTTCAACTCATTGCAGATTGTTCACCTTATTGTATCATCTCACATCATCACAAGAAGGAGAAAAGTGAGTACAATGCAAATAAGCTAGTTTTGAGAGCAAGAGAGAGAGAGGCCATATTTGTGTAACTTGTATCACAGTACATTGTTACAATTTTTCTAATTTATTATTAATAGTTATTGTTAATCTCTTACTGTTCCTACTTATAAATGAAACTTCATGTTCATTATTATTATGGATGTATAGGAGAAAACATAGCATATATGGGGTTCAGTAGTATATGCTGTTTCAGGTATTCATGGCAGGGGTAGGAGTTGGATCTTGGAAGGTATCCCCCATGGATAAGGAGGGAGAACCATATTCAAGAATGTGGTCTGTTAATTTGTTTTGTTAAGCTAAAATTAACAATTGGTACTTATATCTTCATAAATGCTGATGTATCTATCATATAGCCTCAGTTTTTTTTGTTTTGTCCCTTTTCACTTTTTATATAACATGTAAATTTATTACTCCCATTCCAACGAGCCAGTTAAGATGCAATATTAACAATGGTAGCTCCAATAATTGGGTGTTACAAACTATGCAACACAATAAATCTTTAGTTCTCCTATAGTTCCCCTTTAGTTCAATGCAGATGTTGGATTTTTTTCTGAAAAATGATAATTAATTACACTCTACCTACTTTCCAAGCATTAAACCAATTGAGAAGTAGATACAGGTATCTGAGAAGGGTTAGAATGTAAACTTTTTAGTTGGAAAGCAGGACTGGATAATACAACCACAAATTAACCTCCTGGTCTAATACATTTCTCCTGGATTTAAACCATGGTCCCCATCTGCAGGTTGATAAAGTACTTGGAGAAGATACCTTGTCAACTACATGAAAGAATCTCAGTCTTTTCTATAACTTTGTGTCCAAAGAACCTCCAGAGTCTAGATTCTGAATCACTTGACACTCCACACCTGCTTTTAGATGAAAACCCTCATCCTTGAACAGGAGTATTAATGCATGCTGGAGAATGCTTTAGTCTTGCACACAAGATATCAAGAATACCAGATGGAAACCATCAATTTAATAACTTAACCCTTCTCAGTAGAAAGGTGTGATCAGTGATGTCAGACTCTTTCCCATCTCTCCAATTAGATAAGTCAGTGTCTACTTCTGGGAAGGAAGTATGCTCTAGGAATATAAAGACAGATAGTCCCAAAGTGTTGTTCCAGAGGTATTCTTTCCCAGGTCATGGAGTAGATGTCACCTTTTTGGAAACCTGGGGAGAGGAATGTGGTTTCCTTTAATGGAAGTTTTATCAGGGGAACCAGCCCCCAGTATTTCAATGTAGGTTCTTTTCTATTTTCCCTAAGTGTTGGCCAGTCTGAGAAATAAAGAGAAAGAGTGCAAAAGAGAGAAATTTTACAGCTGGGCCTCCGGGGGTGACATCACCTATGGGTAGTTTCCATGATGCCCCTTCAGCTGCAAAACCAGCAAGTTTTTATTAGGGATTTCAAAAGGGGAGGGGGCATGAGCAGGGAGTAAGTCACAAAGATCACATTCTTCAAAGGGCAATAAAAGATCACAAGGGCAGAGAGGCAGAGCAAGATCACAAGGCCAGGGTGAAATTAGAATTACTGATGAGGTTCCATGTCCTGCTAGGCATGCATTGTCATTGATAAACACCTTAACAGGAAACAGGGTTCGAGAGCAGATAACCAGTCTGACTAGAATTCACCAGGCTGGAATTTCTCAATCCTAGTAAGCCTGAGGGTGCTGCAGGAGACCAGGGCATATTTCATCCCTTATCTCCAACCACATAAGACACACACTCCTAGAGCAGTCATCTGTAGACCTATCCCTGGGAATGCATTCCTTCTGCAGGGTTATTCCTTGCTGAGAAAAGAATTCAGCGATATTTCTCTTATTGGCTTTTTCTGCAAGAAGAAAAATATGACTCTGTTCTGTCCAGCCGCTCAGGCAGTCAGACCTTATGGTTATCTCCCTTGTTCCCTGAAAATCTCTGTTATCCTGTCTTTTTCAGGATGCCCAGATTTCATATCGTTGTAACACACGTTTTACAAACAATTTGTACAGTTAACACAATCATCACAGGGTCCTGATGGGACATACATCCTCAGCTTATGAAGATGACAGGATTAAGAGATTAAAGTAAAGACAGGCATAGGAAATTATAAGAGTATTGATTGAGGAAGTGATAAATGTCCATGAAATCTTCACACTTTGTGTTCTTCTGCCGCAGCTTCAGCCAGTCCCTCTGTTCAGGGTCCCTGACTTCCTGCAACAAGTTATTATGTCTTCCAATTTGTAGATAAAATCACTGAGCCTTATTGTGGTTACTTGCACAAAGTTTTACAGGGATTGAATAATAGAGCAAGAATTCAAATCTAAATTTTCTGATTCCATGGTCTAGATTATTTAAACATAGTCAAGGAGGAAGATATGCACAAAAACTGATGTGAAAAAACGTTTTGGGGCATTACAGCTGCATATGATCAATAACCAAGTACAGATATTTATTTGCTTTTGAGGATCATTATGCAAATCAAATTAACTAATGCATATTAAAGTGATTTATAAATGTAAAATTATGAATGTATTGCTGATTATTATCACAGTTAATGTTCTCTACATCAACTTTTTCTTCTATAGTATAAGGTTAATGATTCTTGGCTACATCTTGGATTGCTGTGAGTATTAAACACGATAATGTACCTGAAAGTTATTTGTAAGCTGTAAAGCATTGTACAAATGAAAGTTATGGTTATTGATTTCTACATTAATTGTTGGTCCTTGAACATGAGTTAGTTAATGCTTTAATGATGAAAATTTTAACTAAAATGTCTGTTAGAGAATGCTGGTGTAAAGTAAGTGGAGGTTGAGACTATAATTTCAGATGAACAAAATGAAACTGAGAAACTGATTAGACTAATTGAACATTGCATTGTATTGATTTTGTAGTTTCTTTCTACTTTCCAGCTCAGAATGCCAAGAAGCTAAAAAGGTGTGGACATTAGAAAACATTCATGTAAATCCAGCTCATCAACTGGATGACTTTCTTGCTACTCAAAAATGTTATCCCTGGATCAGTAGCTTGGAAATCACCAGCATGCTTGTTAAAAATACAGAATATCAGGTCCCATTTCAGACCTATTACATCAGCATCTGTAGTTTAACAAGCTTCAGAAATACAGCTTTACAGGAAGTTAAAAAGTGATTTTTATACCTCTAAAAGTATGTGTAATTATTAGATTTCCATAACACAACCAGGAAACTTTTCCTTCATAGCATTTATGATATTCTTAATATCTTTAGTACTATAATTGCCATGTTCTATAATAATGACTATTTAGAAAAACAAAAATACCAGTCATCTGTGCAGATTTTTTTTCTTTGTCTCATGTTTGTACCTTCTTTTTAAAGTTAATATATTTAAATTCCCACTCATCTTCAATGTCTTCTCTAGATTTATACATTCATTTATTCAATGAACATATTTTAATAGAGATAATGTACCAAACACTGTGCTAAATTCTGAATATATAAAGAAAAATGAGAATAGTATGAGCTTTTAATCTCATGGTGCCTATAGTTTAATAGTAGAAGATAGGAGCAACAGATAAAAAAAAACTGAGAAAAAAAACTCGGAGCATAACAAACAGGGTGGTGGGCAGGTGTGCTACTCAGATGTGGTTGCCTGGGCAGGCCATCTAATGTGGTGGCATCGCATCAACTTTGAAGGATGAAAAGAAGGCATTCATTTAAGAACTGAACAGAGGCAAGATTGCTAAAGCTTTAAGAATGAAAAGAGTTTGGTATGGTCTGGAAGCTAACAGTAGGCTAGGGTCATGCAATGAATTGGGTGAGATGGATAGTAGTCAAAGATGAGGTTGCAAGGCCTGGATTATGTAGAGTGTTGCAGGCAGAAGTTAAGTGTTTGCCATGCTAGGTACAAAAAAAAGCCATTGATATGTTTTCAGCAGACAGAGGAGTGAAAGTGGGCCATTATATTTCACACAGGCCAAATTTACATTTGAAAAGATTTATTTGGCTACTCTATTGAGTATAAATTGGAGCGAGACATGTTAGAAGCCTGCAGGAAGAATACAGATAGCTTGGATGAAGATAAGAGATAGATTTTTAGGAATATTTTTTTGTGTTGGTGGCTGTGCCATCAGATCCACCCCTTACTGTTACCTTTTCTGTTCTGCGTTTCAGGCTGCATTCCTTGACTGTGGCTGGCTTCCACTGCCACAGGCACCGGCTGCAGATTGAAATAAGAGAGCACATCTCTGCAGGTGCAGCATTTCATTCATGGCGCCAACTCACTCCAGACTGGCTTGCTCTGGTTCTAGCTTCCACTAGATGTTGCTAGCCTCTAAGCCCCCATAACACCATGTCCTTCCCTGGCTCTGTTGCTAATTTTTGAGTTGTCTCATCAACTCCTGTTTAGCTGCTCAGCATTTTTTTTTTTAATTACCTGTGTAATCAATTCCCTGCATAAGATTTCCTTGGATGTAAATATGTAAGTGGTTTCTCCTTTCCTGTTTAGACCATGATAAATGCAGAGGGTAGAGGAAAAGAAACAAGAATGTTACCCAGGTTTCAACTTTGATCAAAGGGGTATGAAAACTGGGGCAAGTATAGTTTTGAAACAGGGAAGTCAGTAATTCGTTTTTGAAAATCCTGGTCTTCATACCTTTAAATACAAACATCCAAGGGTTAATTATGTATGCAAGTCTAGAATTCATACTAGACTATGAGTTATCAGTCTCTGAATTATCAGATATTGATGGTGCTTATAGTTGTGGGAATGACATAGAAAGACAAGAGAAAAAGGGATTTGGACTGAATCCTAAGGATTTTGAGGTTGGCTGGTAGAGGAAGAACCTGCAAAAAGACTAAGAAAGAGCTGAGGCTTTCCTGGATTTAGGACAGTAAAAGAATTAGAATATACAAAAAATGTCCCCCAAGTGTCTCTCACATCATATAAATTATGCTGCCAAATGAAAAAGCAACATGTGATTGGCAACACAAAACCAGTAAAACTAGTTATAGCCGCTGAAAACTAGGAGAAAGACAAAACAAGATGAATTCACTTTAATGGAAAATAATTTGGCACTCTTGATTCTGATGCATATTTATTTTAGATTCAGGGGGTACAGGTGCAAGTTTGTTATGTGAGTATATCACATGATGCTGAGGTTTGGGCTTCTAATGATCCTGTCACCCAAATAATGAACATAGTATTCATCAGGTAGTATTTCAACCCTATCCCCACCCACTTCCTCCCCTCTTTTGGAGTCCCCAGTGTCTATTGTTTCCATCTTTGTGTCTGCTGGTGCACATCTTGATTTGTGTGCCCTGCGATGAAGGTAGGGCTACAGTCTGCAGTTGGTCAAGCCCTGCTGACAGGCCCAACTTAGGTCAGGGGATAGTGGAGCCAACATCCAGTACATTCTCTTTTAGCCAAACTTTGCATCCCAGTTCAGTGTTATCTCTGCTAGAGGAAAGGACACTTTCTATAAAGCCCTACTCAGATGAGAGAGGTTTTTTTCCTAACATATACAAAGGCATTTTTGCCTTAATAGTGGCTTTGGGATAAGGCAGAATCAAGAATGTTGGGCCACCAACCTCAATTTTAGCTTAACCACTTATGATGTCAACTCTTAGGCAAAGTCCAGGCTATGCTGCTGAGGAGAAGAAATTTTTGGGAGAAGTTTTTTTGTTTGTTTGTTTGTTTTGTTTTGTTTTGTTTTGTTTTGTTGTTTTTTTGTTTTTTGTTTTTTGAGACAGGGTTTTGCTCTTGTTGCCCAAGCTGGAGTGCAATGGCACGATCTCAGCTCACCACAACCTCTGCCTCTGGGGTTCAAGAGATTCTCCTGCCTCAGCCTCCTGAGTAGGTAGGATTACAGGCACCCACCACCATGCCTGGCTAATTTTTATATTTTTAATAGAGATGGGGTTTCTCCCATGTTGGTCAGGCTGGTCTTGAACTCCTGACCTTAGGTGATCCACCCGCCTCGGCCTCCCAAAGTGCTGGATTACAGGCGTGAGCCACTGTGCCCGGCCTGAGAAGTTTTTCTTAAAGTTTGGTTCTTAGACTATCTGTATCAGAATCACTCATGAAGACAAATTTCAGGACCTCCTTATTAAAACTCAGGAAATCAAATCTGTAGAGTGGGATCCAGGACTTCAATATTTACAGGTATATTAGAATGTTCCTATGCACATTAAAAACAGAAAACCATTGCTCTAGGAACCATGAGCATAGGAACATCCTAATACGCCTGTAAATATTGAAGCCTATGGTCCAGGAGGACAAATGATACAGACTCAATTTGGGAAACACCCACCTGGTTTTAAAAACCTGGTGGTCTCCCTTATGAAGGTGTATGAAGGAAGACACAGATAGCGTTCATTTAATACACAATATTTAAGCATATTTTATTCATGCCCAAATGATCTCACTCTCAATTCTTCCCTCCTGGACACTCCTAATCCCACCATCCTACACATGTTAATGGTTTAAGAAGGGCTGCCCCTTAGAGCAGCCATGACTGATCAGCCATGTCCCTACTACTCTTCTTCATTCCTGCCACAGCACTCTGCTCATGTCTCCCAGAGCCCCAGTTCCAGTCCATCTTTATAAATTATTTGTTTACTTTTTCTTCTATCTGTCCCATTGGAATGTACACAATACTAGAACATAAACCTTGCCACCCTTGTCAAATACTACGTAGATCAATGCCTGGCTTAGAGTAGGTAATCAATGTATATTTTTTGGCCTTATGAATAAACACAGAGAAATAGATCTCTATGTAACAAATTTAGGATTGGGAGGTTTACCTGTTCTTTTACAACTTTGTTTTTGAAATGATGATTCTTAATTAGAGACATATTTTAAGTTAATTTGCTTGAGTTTTAGGGAAAGTCGGGGGCATCCTTCAGAAATCACTCTTGGAGCAGTAGTCTTAGGTGTCTCTGGAAAGTGCTTCCAGTTAAAGAATGTGGAATGTAAAGCCACAGAAATCACTAGGATGAGTGCCTTTTCCAGTATTTTAATTGCTAATTTGTAATGAGGACCCATGAAAGCAACCCTGATGTTTGCTCAGTTTCTATGTGCTCCTCGATGCGCAGATTCTTCCTGCCTTCCTAAAAAAGATGCATGTCTGGAGGGAGGTAAAACAGCCATTAATCCTGGAAGATATTTGTCCTCCTTCCTTTTGACATTTTATTGCCCTTTACCTCATTTGTGAACGATATCAAAGCAGAATCAGACTAGGGAATAAAAGCCTGTTTCATTAAAATGGCCGATCTGCATAGATCTCTTTGTTCTTCCCTGTAGGGAAGATCAGTACATGAGGAAAGAATTTATGAAGAAAGAAAATTAGGTAAATTTGAACCAACAGAAAAAGTATCAGACCAACAATACTTATATCCTATTTAGGAAGATCAAATTATTTTCAAGCCCAAATTATAAAATTATTCCTGGTCAAAGGTATTAACAAGGCTGAAAAAGAAATGTGTCCATCAGAGGTATCGTGGGTTATAGAGGTATAGTGTTTGGCAAAAACAAAGGTATATATTTTCAATTTCCATCTGATTGCTTTCTGGGGGAAAATGCATCATTTATGGGGGCTGAAACCTTAGCTAGGGCATTTTTACCCCTATTTTTTAACTGCCACTCCACAGGACACAGAAAATAATAGATGTGCTTTTGCCCTATCAGTTTTTAAATGTTTTCTTTTTGCAGTGTTGCTTTCTGATACGGTACTTGCTGGTTCAACATGTAAAAGAACTGTGCTTGTGAAGCATGTAGCAGGGGTTGTGATATGAGACAATTTTAAATGTAAGGTCTTTGTGATTATGGTTTGCCATCTATTGAGTATTTTCATTTAATATCTTTTGTTAGGGTATATTTGTATAGATCTTTAATTGCATTTCTTCTAGTAGCAGTAATTGTAATTAGGTAAAATAAACAAATACAGAAATGTATGAAAAAGGAAAAGGTAATCACTTGCAATAACTTAAACCAGGGATAGACATTGTTGGCATTTGAGTATACTTCCTTATATTATATGTGTATTTTATTCTCTGTGTAAGATATATGTAGTATGTATATACATATGTAGGTATGTATATATTCACTTCTATATTAGGTGCATGTATAAGCTTCTTCTAGCATATGAGTGTAAAATGAGATCATTTTAATATATTCAATAAACAATCATCAAAGTCTACTATCTTCAAAGCACTGTCTCCCTCATTAAGAACCTGATAGTGAACGACAGCCAAAACCTCTGCCCTCACAGAGTCTATTTGGAAGTAAGCCATTAACTTTCAATGCCAGGAATTATAGTGGTTTAGATCCTAGTTTTAGTCTCTCTTCAAATGCCCCACAAGTTTTCCTTAGGATCACTCAAGTTTTGTCTTACGCTCACTATTCTTCTTCAGCTCTAGCCTCCTCCTCGTCCCACCGCACCCCTGCACGTGTGGCTGATGTCCTTTGGAGACTGGACACAGCCATCACCAGGGCCCACGATGGCTTTCCAGAGCCAGACTCAGCATGTGGCTGCCTGGGGTAGTCCCAGGACTGGATACTGTAGGCAGCCTAGCCATGTGATGCCAGCCATCACGTGAAATATTTATTTCTAAATATTTTCCATTATATAGAGAAGAAGCTGGCCACAACTGGGTAAGGTGATTATCTGTACATACTGTTCCAAGTGATTCAGCTCTAGCCCCAGGCTTACATACCCTCCTCTGCACTACAAAGTCCTGAAAGTTAACGGGTGCCTTATCTTTATTATTATTTTTTGTTTTTTAGTTTTTAGTTGTGGACACATAATAGTTATGCATGCTTACGAAGTACATGTGATGTTTTACTACCAACATACAATGTGTAATGATTAAACCAGGGTAATTGGGGTGTCCGAGACCTCAAGCAGTTATCATTTCTTTCTGTTAGGAACATTCCAGTTTCACTTCCTTTAGTTTATTTTAAAATATTTAAAATACATACAATAAATCATTGTTAACTATAGTTGCTCTATTGTGTTACCAAATGGTAGATTTTTTTCCTTCTATGTAACTGTACTTTTGTAACCATTAACCATGCGCTTTAAGGTAGTTTAGCATTCCACTGTTGTACACAAGTGTGCTTGTTGGGGATTTTAAACTCAACGCTAGTGGATTGTCAAAATATTTCTTTCAAACACTTATAGGACATTACTTGAAAAGAGTTCTGATTAATTATATTTGCATTCTCTCACTACATTTTATGTGATATTTTAGCTACCCGGTCAAATTGGAACCCTTAACAACTGCTTAAAAGGCGCCTCATTTAATCTGGCTCTTCTGCTACCGTCACTAACCTTGGGAAAGCGGAGAGAATTTATTGTCTCTCCCACCAAGGGTGGCAGACCCTTTCCTTAACTCCTATGGCACTGTAGTGACTTGACACTTACAACAAAACTCGACTGAGGTTCAAGAGTGCATGCCAGGAAGTCAAACGCAGAGAATAATTTATAAAGTTCTATTAGGTTTGGCTACTCTGGGGCCTACCTGTGATAAAGGAAACTGGGGTCAGGTGTTTCTCTGCCCAGCTCCTATTTTGTCACTCTGTGCCAAAGTACGATTCTTCTCCTTTCAACAAGATTGTTCCCATGTCTTTCCAAACCCCCAAAAATCTCTCAAAAAGCAAAGGGAATTCCTTTCTAATGGCCTTGGGTTTACCTTCACAATTCTAATTTCCTATGCCAGGGTTTGCCATACATATCTAGTCTATATCTATAGGCTAAGACAGCGTATGTAGGGTAACCAAGGACCCCCTTTAAGGGGAAATTTTCTTGTACACATTGGGGGGTCCCAATTCTCTAGCCATACGAAACAATCAAAACATTCCATCTAACAATGGTATAGAGTTATCAAACCTTAGACAAACCTATAAATGTAAAGCCTCCATCTTCCAGTGAGATTCCTTTAGTCAGTCTGATCCCCTGTATGAGATGATCATTCCTGCATCTCCTTATGCCTTTCATCTAGTTTTCAGAATCTCAATCTCAGATTTTCTGTGAGCAACTGCTCAAACAGTGATCTGTGTGCGTATGCATGCATGTACATGAGTACACACACATGCATGCACACACACATTTATCTCCAGGAGAACAAACAGAACTTCCAGGCATAGAATATTTTAAATGCTTAAGCAGCAAAGAACACTTTTGCCAAAGAAGCAAAAAAGGCTTTAGAGACAAAACTACTAAGAAGTGTACATAGTTGACATTATATTCTCAGCCTAAATATTACCATTCAGCAGTCAGGAAAATATTTGGCTTCATGTATTTCTTCAAGACAATTACTAGGGACTTGTTATGTATTTATGAAACTGAGCTCATTCAAGCAAATTTCCTAGAATAAAAAAGGACATCACATTTTTCAAAAAATTAAGGTTTTTAATGTATACTGCATTTTTAATAAAATTAACATTTTATCTTGTATTGAGTTTTGAATAATGAAATTTTACTTAATTTTATGTGTGTTTTCTTATGTCATTAACTATTTTTAAGAACCTTGTTTTAGCAGCTGCATCCATAACATGAATGTGTAATAACATCACATTTCTTTTGTTTGGGAAAAATTCCTTTCCATTTTTAAAAATTCTAAACAACATTGGAACAGTATCCATAAAAGGCTTTGCCTGCTTTATCTATTTTCTCCCTTAAGATGTGTTCTTATGGGTGGAATTGCTGTGTCATAAGATGTTATGGTTGATCCTCAGGAAATGGGGTCTCATTCCACTGGCCCTGCTACATAATAATGTGTCCTTTTCTGTGGAATTGATGGGGCTAATAACTTATGATCATTGCTAGTAAAGAAGTTTTGTCAAGGCTACCATGCTTTTGCCATAGTTGTGCTGAAAGAAATTCAATATTATCTTAAATTTTCTTGCTAAAATCCCCCCCTTATGCCAGAGATATTTAAGCAATTGGTATTTACTAATTACATATTACCTTAATTATATTCATTTATCCAATGCAATCACATTGAAAATTCTCAGTTTATGGCATAATGAAAAGGGACTCTAAACATTAAACTCTTGGAATAGTAACATATATTTGTTTGGGTCCTCTCAGTAAGTATAAGCAGATTCTGCCAAAAGTCTGTGTCCACTACTTACAGATAATCATTAAAAGGAGTAAGCCTCTAGGAATCACCTTTGTTTGACTATGAAAGTGTTGTTAGCATTAAATGAAATGAGGTGTGTGCCCTGTGAGAAGAGTGTCCAGACCCACTAGTGCTGGCAGCTGTGATGCATTTCCAATGCAGTGCCTTTCCATGCTGATTACAGTGTGTTGATTACTCACATCTGGGACTTGTATTTGATGAAATTCACAGCATTTTGCTCTCTTCCAATTTCCAATCTTGCTTTTTCTTCAGTCTTCTCTGTCTTTGTTGTCATCAAATTTCATTTCAGTCTGTAGTCAAATTGATGACTTCTCTAAAGTTGTATTAAAATTTTGATTTCTTTGCGTTCTTTTCCAAGGTTCTTCTATGTTTGCCCCTTCTACATTGTTCGAACCTTTGATGGAGTAAATAAACATTCATGAATTCACATAATTCTATAGTTACTCTCTGTCACCAGTCAGTGTTATTGTTTGAACAGGTATGATTTTCATGTCATTGCTGAGTGCTTACCCCTTCATTAGATGAGCTGAAGTCATCAAAGGAAAACTCTGAACCTTTGGGAAACACACTTAAACTGTGTTGTCTTTATCTTGCTCGCTCACGTGCTCGCTCTGTGTTTGTATATGTTACAGGACCATACACATGGTAAACACCAAGTATATAGGAATTCCTTCTCTATTTCAACATTTTACACTTAATTTAGTAATCTAAATTTCACATTTTACTTAGATATAGAAATTAAAGGCTCTATAGCTGCATTGTCTCCAAAATGGTTAAGTATAAATTTTCATGTTACAAAACTCCATATTTAAACACAAAGAATATAGGTCAACTTTCATATTAATTAACACATTTTCTGTGCTAACCTTTGGCTAAGTGCTTAGAGGCACACAATTGAAAATATACCTCTTTCATTTCATTTATGACCTTCTCTGCATTAATTACTCTAGCCGTCAATTCTTCCACTTTTTTTTCAAGATTTTTAGTTTCTTTGCGCTGGGTACGTAATTCCTCCTTTAGCTCTGA
>NC_037680.1:87804855-87947479 GCF_003255815.1 Theropithecus gelada
TAATCAATATAGATTTATTCTTCTATCATTTCATGTTGACATCATACTTTTTAAATATCAGTGATTATACCTTGTATATCATAATCATTAATATTTTATGTCAATCACAATAAAACACATGAGTAATTCTATATGTCAAAACTAAAGCAAATCAATAGTACAAATTTAATCATTCTCAGTTATTTCAATACTCCAGTTTCTTTGAAAGAAACAATTATCTATGGAGCATTTATCTAAGTACCTTGCCACTGTAATTAAACATACATTTAAAAAAATATTTTTAATAATAGAGAAAAAGGCTAATCTTCCTCATATAAAGTGAAGAATTATAATGGAAATATAAAAACATTTAATAAATAATATAATTTTTATAGTCATGATGGAACATTTACAAAGGAAAGAAAGCTAAGTATAGAGAATGGACTACATGTCATTATTAGTGGGGTTCTTTTTTATAGTCTATTCCTTTGCACAGTTTTGGACATTTTTCTAAATTTTTCTATTTCTCTTATTTATGAAATTGGGAAGATCTTTCTTGACAAGGAAAGATGCAAAAGACAACAAATACAATTATCATTAAACAAAATACCGAGGCTACACCAGTGCCTACTGGAATACAGTATAACTAATTTTAGATTTAACTCCCATCTAAATTCTACAAATTTGGGAAAATTTTTAATATGCCTCAAAGTTCTCTTTTTGTTGAGTAATATCAAGTTAGGTTACATCTATTGTCATGATAGACTCACTGAGATTATTGGTTCTCTTTAATTATAAAGTCCCCTTAGAGGGGAAAACAGAAATTTAGGTGAATTATCAGTGTCTGAAGTGTTGGGTACAACAATAATACAAAATAACATGCTCAGGACTGTTGATTCATTTCAAAGAATGTTTGGCATTTTTTCTCTGCAATTGAAATTTGAAAGTAATTAATCACTTAGGCTAGAAATAGAGATTCCAATTATTCAAAAATCCTTATTGGGCACATGCTCTGTTCTTGGTCCATAACACAGACCATAACAAACAACTTCCACTCAAATGTACAAACAAACAATTCTATTTTGTCATTGGAACCCAGGCATATATAAATAGGCATATTTGCTGGGCCCCAAAGAAAGTGAATTATGAATGGAAATCGTCCTATGAGAAGAAATTGTCCATATGTGAAAAGTGGAGCACAAGGTCTGTTATAATGAGTTAAATTGATGCAGAGAATAAAATACTTCAGTGAAAGTAACTGGATCCAGGTAAAGCATGACTTTTATCAGGCAAAATCCTTTGTGATTTGGAAACTAAAATAGCATGTGGCACCTGAAATAAAAGGAGCTGTCTTACTAAACTTTAAAACGTTTTAGGAGTCTGAACCCCTCCTCACATCAGTAACTGTGAATAACAAATAGAGGGGAGGAAGTCATTCATCTTCTTCCCAAGATACTGCAAAACTTATGTATCACTTTAATAATTGAAAACATTGGTACCTCTAGTAATAGTTCCTTAAATAAAACCAAAGTCAGTGGAAGTAATGATGGTGGTTCTGAGTCGGGTCATCAGCAAATGGCAGCATGTGTTGATTTGTATATGCAAATAAGATATCCTTTCCAGGAAACTTGAAAAACCTAGCGCAGACAATGAAGTTGATAATAAACAATTTGTTGTTACGCATTTAAAGCCTAGGAATAATGGTAATGTGGACATCGAGTTATAAGAGGCTGTTCATATTTACCCAAATTCTGTTAAGGCGAGGATACATTTGAATTGCATATATGACCTGCCTGATTTTCATCTCACTCCTGATGATGAACATCTATTGCACACAATAGTTGGTTATAAAATAATCCTTTGCATACAGCACCAAAGTGTTCCTATAGTTATATTAAAAGAGCTGAATCAAAATACTTTCTATGTAAGGATATTGCACCGATATATTCAGCCTTGGTATGCGTAAGAAGACGCTTCATAGGAAACATGACATTGAACAATCTTTTGAAAAATATGAGCATTCTTACTACTTCCTTTTATCCAAGAAGAAGTCAAGTTTTATTAAAGAGACAGTATAATATGCAAGCTATGTGTGTGTGTGTGTGTGTGTGTGTGTGTGTGTGTATATATGTGTGTGACACTATGCTATGCAAGATATATATATACACACACACATATATACACACACATATATAAAACAGGTTAAGACTATGTTGGCATATTACTTTAGAATAAAAACTGAGGATGACACAATTTACAGTAAACCCAATCACATATACAAATTAATGAATGTATTAAACACTAATTTTGATAAATATGATTTTCTCATAATTGTTTGGCATATACATCAGTGATACTGTGTTTGTTTTTTGATGGTTTCCTAAATACATCAAAAAATGAGACTACTGTGCTTCCCCATTTGCCACCTAGAGTAAAATACTATCTTACAAATAAAGGTGTGCAAAATCGATAGTGGTGTGCAAATCCTCATTTAGCTATTGTATCCATGAGTGTTAATTAAAGATTCTCTTAGAAAGAGGTTCAAGATTAGAATATTATTATCTTTTCAAATTAAATTTTTCAAATACAAAAAGACAAAATTGTATAAATAGCCATAAAGGAAACATATTTACTCTTAGTCTAGTCTAGCATTCCATACCCTGGCACTATTGACAT
This sequence comes from Theropithecus gelada, assembly GCF_003255815.1. Taxonomy (NCBI): domain Eukaryota; kingdom Metazoa; phylum Chordata; class Mammalia; order Primates; family Cercopithecidae; genus Theropithecus; species Theropithecus gelada. The sequence continues at coordinate 87,807,511 of NC_037680.1, forward strand.
TTGTGTCTAGATGCCATTTTGTTGTTGAGGGACTAGCTACCCTTTGCATTTCTAATATGTTTTGCAGCATCAATGGCCTCAACCAACTAAATACCAATAGCATTCTTTCCCCATTTGTGATCAACAAAACTGTCTCCAGACATTGTGAAATGTCCCGAGGGAAATATTGCTTCTAATTAAGAGCCCTTATTTAGTTTTACCTTTCCCACCCACCAATTGACAGTCCCCTCAAAAAATTACCTTTATTAATTCTGAGTATGCTTCTAGAATTTCTTCATGTAAAAATCTTTTTTTCTTTTTCTTTTATATGTTCTCATCCTTGTTTTGTCATTTAAAGATTTCTGGCACATTTTACAAATTTAGGGGATTATCATAATTTTTAATCTTTTAATGAACACTTGGATTGCTTCCAATTCTTTTGTTATAGATGTCTTAAAATGGATAAATTTATACCTCCATCATTTATATGTGTACAAGTAATAGTAAAATAAATTCATAGTAGTGTGTATATATACACACAATATTTACATACTATTTAATACTATATATTTACACTGTCGTCAACATTATAGTTTCACTAAAAATAGTATTTGTATGTTAGCTGTAATTCTTGTTCTCTATTTTGCTTTGCTTGATTGGCAGGATAAAAAGGCTTAAGATATTGAACTACACTACTGTCATATTCATACTATAATTTCTTTTATAAAATTTAAACTTGGTGGGCCAGGCGCGGTGGCTCACACCTGTAATCCCAGCACTTTGGGAGGCTGAGGTGGGCAGATCACAAGATCAGGAGTTCGAGATCAGCCTGGCCAACATGGTGAAACCCTGTCTCTAGTAAAAGATACAAAAAGTTAGCCGGGCGTGATGGTACGCGCCTGTAATCCCAGCTACTCAGGAGACAGAGACAAGAGAATTGCTTGAACCTGGGAGGCAGAGTTTGCAGTGAGCCGAGATTGCGCCACTGCACTCCAGCCTGGATGACAGAGCGAGACTCTGTCTCAAGAAGAAAAAAAAAAAAAAAAAAAAGTGGAAACCAATTAAAGCAATAGTAAAACTTTAGTGAGGTAATTTAGAAAAACAATTATTTTTTAGAGAGACAGAGGAAAGTGATAAAGTCTAATGTGCTAACGTCATTGGCCTCTAGAGATGTAGATAAAATCCTCTTATATTCTGTATATCCATCAAGAAAGGGTGATAATCCCACTGGTCCTAAGGGTTATTAACTACAAGAACAGTTTAAGTATGGAATTTCAGAGTCATAAAGCTATTAAGAATTTCACTGGCTTTCTTAAGCAAGATTAGGGTAACAGAAACTTCTGTGGAGAAGGAAGAAAACCCTGCATGATCATTTTCAATATAAATATGGAACTCGATAGGTGACATCTGTGATACTTTTGACTTTTGGATAAAGTTTAATGAATCAACAGTATTCATCTACTTAGAGAGGTGATACGTATTATCTTACATTACCCCTATTGTTTTTAAGTATGATTTTTAAAATGAGCCTAATTGGTCACCATCTGCCCTCATTCAAAGAAAATCTACTCATTATAGAAACTGCATACAGACCGCTTTCCCTTTATTCATTTGATGCAGAAAGAAGGTCATCATGTAGGGGCATCATTTTGAATCTTAATTAACCAGAGATTTAATTTTGTTCAGAAAATGTGAACTCATCAGGTATACTTAAGTGATGCTTGTTAACATCTAGTGCTTTGCCTATTAGAATAAAAGCCATTCTCCTTGTATTTGAATTCAATTATTTACTATGGATGATTTGAAAGGTTTATAATATTGTACTTACTGGAACTCACAGCACCAAAGTATTCATTTTCATGTCTGTAAAATGGAATGCAATTCTTTATATATGATTATGCTCTTTCAAATATCTTCTCTCAGTTAAGACAATATTAAAGTCATCAGGTAGTCAACACGGATGGCATATGAGGAGCTCTAAAACTATGAACATGACGGAGTACTTTTTATGTCTATAAATCTGAAACTACTTAGAAGACTCTCAAATTTATGACTACTTTAGATATTATAAATTTTTATCAAGTGTGGCCTTTAAAACTAAAGATTTTATTCATGTTAGATGAGATTTTTACACAGCTTATCTTGCCTAAAACCAACTTTCCATATGAACATTGATTGCCAGATACCAGCTTATTTGATAATCATATGTCCTAAAAAGTCATCACTTTGAGCTTAGTTCAAGAATAAGTTGAATTGATTAGTAATCATTTGCTAAATGACTCCCATGGGAGACGAGAAAGAAAAGATGCGGAAACTTAAGGTCTTTTCCTCTCTGAACCTCGATGGCTTTAACTTTCAGTATGTCTCTCCAAATCGATTCCCTCTGAGATAACATTGTTGGAACACCTTCCTCTTCCAGGAAAGTAGAAACAAAGTAGAGTTGACCTGATGGATATAAAATTGACCTTTATTAAACAAAAAAAAATTGTATAAATTTTGCTTTATGCATCCTGCTCTATTTTGGCTAGGTCCTGGGGAGTTGTCTTGGCATAGTTTACTTCCTCTCTTAGAAGACACAGCACTTCCTAAATTATGTTTGAATTTAATATCATTTGTTTATCTATTGTTCAGGAATGGGGAAAGATACTGAGGGGCCTCTTTTTTTCTAGCAAAGCAGAGTCCTCCACCTTCTCTCCAAACAAAAAGAAATAAGCACACACCTTGTACCAAGAGAAAAAACACCTCCACAGGTCCAAGGGTTCAGGGAGACCTGTAAATCCAAAAAGGTTGAGTGCATGCCCCCATCTCATGTCTGTAAGTCCCACTCTCTAACAATCAGAGATCTCCTTTAATACATAGTCCTGATACAGCCAATTTTCTAGTGTTGATAATTTTATCTTCTCTGAAGCTCTGCTATTATTTACATCAGTTCTAGTTCTGATCCTTAGCTTTTCTTGCCTTATGGATGTCCGACATGATAGTCTATTTATATGCTCCCAAATTTATCCTCTCTTAGTTTTAATGATATATTCATCCTTAAAATGATGATTAACAGGTCAGGCGCAGGGGCTCACGCCTGTAATCCCAGCACTTTGGGAGGCCGAGCTGGGTAGATTACAAGGTCAAGAGATTGAGACCCTCGTGGCCAACATGGTGAAACCCTGTCTCTACTAAAAATACAAAAACTAGCTGAGCGTGGCGGTGTGTGCCTGTAATCCCAGCTACTCAGGAGGCTGAGGCAGGAGAATCACTTGAACCCAGGAGCCAGAGGTTGCAGTGAGCCGAGATTGTGCCACTGCACTCCAGCCTGGCCACAGAGTGAGACTGCATCTTAAAAAAAATAAAAAAGATGATTAACCTACCTGAATCTTTCATTGCCCTTAAACAATGCACCCATTTTTCAGAGTAGGGGCTATCTAATTTCATAGTTTTTATAATTATAACTTCATTCTGATCTCTCAAAAAGCAGAGATAGTGCACCTTCCAGCATATTTCCTTTAACTTCTATGCTAGTTAACCACAAATATGAGACTGAACAGTTGCACTGTTACCTTGTGCAAGGGTCCGGTGCTCCTTCGACCACTGGTAATAGTTCCTCCCCTGTCAGCAGTCAGAAGGTGAATCTAACGTGAATCTAACTTGAGAATCCTTCTTAGATTCTGCATCCTAGGTAGGATACTCCTGGTATCAAATATCCTAAGTTGGGTTTCCTGGCAAACAGGATCTGAGACAGAGATTTGCATACAAGTGTTATATTGAATAGCGTTCTTAGGAATAACACTTGTGAGGAAGTGAGGGAAGTAGGATTAGAAAGAGGAACAAATGAAACTGTTAAATAGTATCAACTGAGAACTCAGCTGATCACACTGGGACCTTTGGAGCTGGTATTTCTTTCTCTCTCTCTCACTCACACAGACACACACACACACCTCTCTTATGCACACACACATAAGCACGCACACAAATGCAAACATATTTATGTTCTACAACTTTCTTGTATTTAAAAAACCATAAGATTCAGAGTCATATTTACTTGTTATTACGTGTCTGTCTTTGTCCAAGTTATTCAAAGGAGACTCTCTGTGAGTCTATGTTTTGTGTTTGAAAATTGAAGAGACAGTATATCTCTCATGGAGTAATTGTCAGAAATTGGTGAGATAATGTAAAACATTTGCCTAGAGTGGGATCTCATATATAATACTTGCTTTTAAAAATATTATTTTTCCCACTGTTTCCTCATTTTCCTGTTAATTCTCAGGTCTAGAGATTATTTCCTGTCTACAGTTATTTCTATGCTTTTTTTTTTTTTTTTTTTTTTTTGAGACGGAGTCTTGCTCTGTCGCCCAGGCTGGAGTGCAGTGGGGCAATCTCGGCTCACTGCAAGCTCCGCCTCCCGGGTTCACACCATTCTCCTGCCTCAGCCTCCCGAGTAGCTGGGACTACAGGCACCCGCCACCATGCCCGGCTAATTTTTTGTATTTTTAGTAGAGACAGGGTTTCACCGTGTTAGCCAGGATGGTCTTGATCTCCTGACCTCGTGATCCACCGGCCTCGGCCTCCCAAAGTGCTGGGATTACAGGCGTGAACCACCACGCCCTGCCTCTATGCTAGTTTTGATAAAGAATATATATTTGATTTGACAGCTATAAAGTTATATAGCTTTTATTAGTAATACAGCAGCAAATTGAATTAGGTTTTTTGAAAAAAACTAGTCAATAGCCGATCTTGGAAAGTGTATAATTATAATAGCACTTACATATATCATTTGATGAAAAGAGTGAGGTATGCACCTTAACTCTTAAATGAGTAACTGGGAAGTAAACAACCATATCTCAAATGTACTAAAAATTACAATACAGAATGACTATTGCTCTTATGTCCAGCAAACAGTCCTCAATTCTTACTATTTCTGGAGCATTTTCCCTATGACAGATCTATTTTGTGCAATTTGAGAGGGCTGCCTCACAGCCTCCTTTCTCCATCTAATCCCTCCACAGCAGTAAATGTGTAACCCAGGGACAGCCAGTGAGATCCTTCTTTCCCAAGTGATTGGTTGAGGGACGGTCCATAGCAGGACTAATTAGAGCTTCCTCTAAGATTTATGATGCTGAAAGAGAAAATGTATCTTATTCTTAGCTCACAAAGCAATAGAAATGTAGACTTGAGGCTATCAGCGACCTTCTTTTCTGCCATGCAGAATAAGCCTATGCAAAGAGGAAATCTATTCAAAGAGGAAAGCATCCGTTGTGGAGATGGAAAAAGACTCTGAAAACAATATTCAACATTAAGCTATGACCTACCAGATCCATCTTTGGACTTTTCAGTAGTATGAGCTAAATTCTTCTCCCTTTTAAAAATCATTTTTTAAATCTTTTTAATTGACAAATAATAATTGTGTATGTTTATGGGGTACACAGTGATGTTTTGATACATATAATGTATAATGATTAGGTCAGGGTAATTAATATATATGTCATCTCAAGCATTTATTATTTCTTGGTGTTAGAAATGTTCAGTAGCCTCCTTTTAGAAATTTTAAACTAATACATTACTGTTAACTGTAGACATCTTACAGTGGTACAGGACACTATAACTTATTCCTCCTGTCTGGATGTAAGAACCATTTTAAGTAAGATTTCTGTTACTTTCAACCAAACAAGTCATAATAAAAAATATACAAACTATTATTTAAATATTTTTGAAGCACTATTGACTATATTGGAGAACTTAATTTCTGATTATAAATCATCTGTGTTGCATCTTCATTGCCTAGAATTACGCCTAGCATAGCATAGGCATTCAACAGGCATTAGCAGAATTACATAATTCATAAACCAAAAATTGACCTCAAAATGTGTCACATAATAGTGCTAACGGAAGAGAAAGATGAGAGAGAGAGTGTATGTGTGTATGTGTGTGTATTCACTGGGAGAAAAAGTACAGTAAGGTATAACCATTGTCCCTCTTTTATAAAGTTCATAGCTACTTTCTATTTCCTGAACCAATTTAAAGTTTAAAATTTTAAAGAAATGAAAATGTTTAGGATATGATTACTTAGTTTCATTTCTGGCTCTACCAATGTTTTGATAAATAATATCTCAAATCTCAGTTTCCATACTTTATCAAGAATAGTTGTTTCTGATATTCTTGCCTGAACTGTGCATTTCAGGTTGAATTTAAATAATTTCTGTGCTTTTATAACATAATTTCCAATTCTAAATTTTTAATTCAAAAATAATTTTTGGAAATTAAAAGTCATAAAATACTTTGGGGAATAGTGTGGATGGCCACAGGGAATAAGTGAGAAGCGTACTAGCTAGCATCTCTAGAGGCATTAGCAGGGCACTTGAGGAATGAAAGTAGCAGTTATTCTGTAAATATCTAGAATATCTTCATACAAACAACAATTTTTTTTTTTTTTTTTTTTTTTGAGATGGAGTCTTACTCTGTCACCCACGCTGGAGTGCAGTGGCATGGTCTCGACTCACTGCAATCTCCGCCTCCAGGGTTCAAGCAATTCTCCTGCCTCAGCCTCCCAAGTAGCTGGGATTACAGGCACAGATCTCCATGCCTGGCTAATTTTTTGTATTTTCGTAGACACGGGGTTTCTGTGTTGCCCAGGCTGGTCGTTAACATCTGAGCTCAGGCAATCCTCCCGCCTCGGCCTTCTGTGTTGCATATCTGTAAGGTGAAGATTTATTCACTCAAAGATACTTTGTTAGTCATTTAACATAATTACACACTCAAAATATAAATTATTTCAAAAGCAACTTAACGCTTTTAAAGGCTAAGTAAATGTTTTGAGAAATATTCAGATGAATCCTGCTTGAAAAACTGTATTTATTGTACTTACTACAAAACAACATATGCTTTTAAATAACTTGTTTATTAGGAAAAGCAACTGGTGACTCTCCAGCTCATTCAGAACACTTTTAGGAAAACTGACAGTGATTTGATAAAGAGAGCCCTTGCCACGCACTGAACTGGGAATGGGATTGAAAACTGGAATGGGATTTGCCGACTTGGCAATTGTGATTCCATGCACCACTGATAAGTTTTGCATCCATCCCATTTTTCCTTGGTCTTTTCTTTTGCTTTCTTACTTTTTGGTACCTGAAAAGGTCTTTTATTTTCAAATAATAAGGAATGGTTGATATAATAGCACCTAAAATTTTCAGATTCATCTTAGAGCCTCTCATTAATTTTTTTATTTATTTGACCTTAAGCACAAATAAATATTTTCTGAGAAGAGTTTCTTCTCTTAAGCAGTAATCATGAGAGCTGCTTGAATGTATTGAGGCAACCTACACTGAGGTGATTCTATCCGAATGTAATTGCTGTTTAGGAATCACTTAAAATTTAGTTTTGAGTTACTATAAGAATTTGGGCTTGTATTATTAAAAGCTAAGTAATGGTATGATAATTGGATAATACCTGAATTAAAACTTAATTCTTATGCATATATCAAATGTGCTAATATAATTAATTTATAGTTCATAGTTCATTGATCTTTCATAGGTGAGAACAGGAAAAGAGTTTCCATCAAATAAATACTTAACAAGATTATTTAGATAATTTGAGAAATGAATACTGGTTATTTTTAACATCTCCGCCAGAAGATGGCCAGAAATTAAGAATTGGTTTGTTTCTAGCTTACTTCTACTAATTAATTTGTACTACAAACCCAATGTAATAGTCAGAAAAGCAAGGCCTGCCCCCAAAGTGGAATATATGTTCTGTTTTCACCTAGGATAACGTCCAATGTGTGCTATCTGTATTTTTTAGAAATCTAGCAAAATAATATTGACTGATATTTTACCTAAGAACTTTGTCTTCCTTTATCAAAATAAAGCACTTGAATCAATATTTATCTCAATATGTGAGTCCATATCTCACTCAGTAATTTTGTATTGCTTTTTAACTTTTCAGTTGAAATCATCTACTAAAATGTAGCAATGACATAGTAATGATATCCTGGGTTTCTTTTTTCCATAGAAGCAACTGTTTTTAGTTGCTGATTATATCAAAATCTCATTTCTGAATGCCAGTAGCACTAGTTAATAGCATGGTAAACTTAATAAAAATTTAGCTGTATTACTCAGTAAGAATAAGTGAATCCATTATGCCTTTAGAAATAATATATTTAGGTAAGCAAGCATGCATTTGATTACAGAGTTGGGTGAATTAGTTTTAATATGGATGGCTGCAATGTAACTCCTTTAGGAAATTTCTGTTCATTGTCTTTAGATATGATTACTAAGAAGCATATAATAATTTATTAACCTGAATAATATAGTGTTTCTGTTTCTTCATAAATTTTGGGTTAGATATTATCTATGAAATACTACATTAGATAGAGTATAGCAGTTTAAAAATTACACTTTGATTACCTGTGTGGGACACTATTTTGTTTGTTATGTTTGCAATAAACATATGTCTGGAGGTATGCAAGGATGACTTCAACTTCAAATAATCTCACTGCTCTCATGAACAACTGACTATTGTGGAAATACTTGTCTTTCCATTTCTAACTAAGTATTTCTAACTAAAATACTTAGTTTAGGCCGCTGAGTATCTTTCTCCACATCCTGAGAAGTGTGTCCAGCACCACCTTTCATGCCCAACTAAAAGTCACAATGGATGTTTTCAGTATTTGTTCTAGACAAATTGTGTTTAGTCAATGCATACATCCCTCTTTTCCTTCATTTCCTTTTTTGTGGAATCTGATGCCCAATATTATTAACCTAATTTATCACCTGACTACTTTCTAGGCTTTGGGATCTGGCTCTGTTTCTTAACTTCTGTACTTATCTAAGCCCTATATCATTGAGTCTTTGGAAATGATGCCCTTGTTTGGAATAACTTTAGGGCTCAGTGGTGACTCACCTGAACTGAGGTTTAAGAAAAACTGAAAATGTAAAAGGACAAGAATCTTGACGAGGACCACTAAAACAGAAACATTAACCTAGATACACATTGCTTAAGTTGTATCAAAATATTAAGAACAAACTGGTAGTTACTTCTAGAACTACACTCTAGTTATATGTATATTTTTTAAAAACATAGTACTATGTTTATATTTTATCATAGTTAATAAATTACATATAATAATCATAGAGTATAAGCTTAATCTCTTCACCTAAATTTTGGTTTTGCTTAAAGAGTCACTGGTTATAAAGGTCACATTTTGGTATTTCAAAGGAGAGTTACTAGAACAGGAACTTACAACAAACATTTGCCTTGGTTATTCTATTTTCTTCATTAGAAAATACAAATTAAGTATATTTCTTAAATATCTTAAAAAATGGTCATAAAAAATTATATTGTGTATTGGGATAAGCAAAATGCAAAGGAGACTTAAACCCCTAAAGTTCCAACATTTGGAAAAGAGTACATTGTTACAAGTTCCTTTCAAAGACTTGGTAATTTCCGGTAAAGGTACCACACACTTCTAAGGTTAATACTGAAGCAGTACACTCTCTATCGCCCCCTGGTGGCAACTACTTTGCTTGACAGTACCTCTGTCATGGAGGCTATTAAACCTTTTGGATGTCACTCCTATGATCAAAAAAGTCCACTTCTTGGTCCATGTTCTCTTACATGTATATTTAGGAATATATATTCAAGGATGCTCATTGCAATAATTATAATGTCAGAAATCACAATTGAGGGCATTTTACAAACATCAGTAGGCATAAGAAAAAGGAAAGATTTTGATGGAGGCAATTATGTTGCATACATTTTGATTGGAAACTGGAATATTAGTTATAAAGTTCTGTTATCAAGAGCTACTAGAAATGAAGGATGCCTGGCTGGCCCACTGCTTCAGGGAAGGCTTTACCCATGGTGTTGTTACAATCTGATCTCCAGCCTTTAGGTATGCAACCTGAGGACCCCAAGCTGTCAGCCCTCTTAGATGTGATTATGCTCAGAAGAGCTGATTTTCAGTGGCTAATATCACAAAGAAAGGGACGGATAAACAAGAATGCTGATTTATACACCCACAATGATGGAGACATCTAACTGGATAACTAGCACCTGCCATTTCCCCAGATTCTGTCTCCTCAAGCAAATCAACCTAAGGCAACCAAATAAGAGATTAGGTTAGTCTGTGTGAACTGCGTTAGAACAAAGAGTCGTATATTTAGGGATATTTCAATATATGACTCAGAACTAGTTGAGCTTACTTTTTCCTGCTTAAAAGATATTGTCACCTAAGTAATTGATAATAGTTTTTAAAGTTAGCCATCTTTTCCCTTTTCTAAACTAAAGAAATATTTGCATATTGTATTTGCTTTTTAAAAACAAAAAACAAAATACAAAGTCATGCAGATGACTTCTCTCCTTCTCTTGCTACTTAAAGTTACTATGTATTTATATATTTGAAATTATTCAGCTTTTTCTTTAGCACGGGGTGAGGGGATACAGTTGGCTTCAGGGTATACTCTCAACAATTTGACTATGCTTGGGAGTGATCTGTAGGCTCATTCAAGCTTCATTTAAAAAACTTATATTCCCAGTCATACTAGGCTTTGACAAGACAAAAACACCCAGTTCTGACTTTCAAAATATACCGTTCAGGGAAAAGAAGAGTAAGCACACAACATTTCTAATTTCCAATGGTAATTGAGATAGGCATTAATATACAATGGTAAAGTAAAAATCAAACAGAAGAAAACAAAACCCCAAAACAGCTGATATTTGGAAAAAGATATCTAGAGAATAAAGAATTTGAGTTGATCTGAAGAAATAGTAGGAATAAGTTCTTTGACTACCAAAAGGAATGTGCAGTTAAGATAATGTACAAGGGTACACTGTCCTGATTTACGAGAAACCCTGGTTTTCTTGATTAGAACTTAGAGACATCCTAATCTTGGTTGCCTCTCAATTCGAAACCTCTTAAGCAAACCTGTTTGTTGAGATGATGAATGCCGTCTTTCATATTTACTAATTTTAATATCAGAGAAGAATTTTTTTCAGCTTCATAGGATAATTTTGAAGGTTAACCTGATTTGGAGTTTTAGTCTATAGTGGAATCATCATAACTAGAACAGCCCATATCTGAATCTCACTGGTTAATTGGGGAGTTTGATATAATTTGGATTCTTAGTTTATTGCCCTATCAAAGCAAATCCTGTATCGTTGGTAACACTGGCCTTCAGGCTATGAAAACTAGAAAAACCCATCATTGGTTTATTCAGTGTTGAGTGTGCATATTTGAAATTTTAATAAAAGTGCCACATTTCTACTGTTTCAAAATCCTTCACTACTAGGGTCAGGGTATTACTTATTTTATGCTTTCTAACATTTTAATGTTGAGCCATGCACAGTATCTCCTTTTCCTTTATCTTCAATTGCCAACTGCAACAACAAAGCCTACTTTTATCATTAGCCTTTTCCCCAAAATGATTTAATGCAGCTTCAAGGAAAAGCATAAATCCTCGTGATGAAAAGACATTATGCAACTGAGCCTATACCATTCTGCCATATTCTAAATAATACTCATGTCAGAAATTGGTGATGATAAGAATTATAGTCCTTTAGCAAGAAGGGCCTCCCTAAACCAAATATTGCACTGGCCAGGTCACAAAAAAATGGGAAGCGGTGCAACAGATTCAGTTCAGCATTCTTTGAAAAGTGCTTGCCACCAATGTTTTGCAGAAAATTTTTAGAAATCTTGGTGTCCCAATAACAGTTTGACTTAAGGACTGTTTCTGTGCCATCATTTATTCTACTTTTATCTGCTGCCATCAGGAAAATTCTTACCTGAGAGAAATTTAACAAGGCCAAGAATCTAGGGTAACCTAGTGCCCAGTTAAATGTCTAGACCATAGTAATACTGTAACAAAAATTTTCTTTTTCCCTCCTGAGCACCACCAAATGCCATACTTGTTTAATTGCTCAATGCACATGAAAGGGAGATAATAGTGAGTTCAGTAGAAACAGCAACTACTGACTAAAAATACCACAAAAACATCTTTTGTCCCTTTCGTTCCCCACCCTGCTCTCTCCACCACACTAATAAGAACAGACATAATAATACCTAAGACTTATTGAGCCCTTATTATCTGGCAAAATATTTCTAGACAGTTGGCTGGGTAGCCACCTCATGCAATACTTGCAATAATGCTATGAAGTAGGTACTATAATTATCCCACTTTTACAGATGAGGAAATTGAGGCATATGGTGCTAAAGGTCTCAGAACCATGTAGTGGTAGAGCCAGGATTCTAACCCAGTACAGACAGGCTCCTGATTACATGCTTATATCACTTCAAAAAGGAATATCCTGGCCTAAGGGAAGAGTAAAAGGAAAGCAAAGGAGTCAAAGAGTGGAGAAATTAGTAAACTGTGTTGTCTTGGGAACAAGAAAAGAGAAAGCATAAGGACAACTTGGGTGGACAGGTGATCAAAATATACTGGATTTCACTGTGGATGCCCCAGGATCAAATAAGTTCCCCTTCTATCAATACCATGAAATTATAAAAAAAAGCACCTTGTCCACGGAGACTTAGATGCTACTGTTGGGGAGATTAGTTTTCTGACTACCACAGTGCTTGATGTAGAAACACAGTTCAATTGTGGAAGAAAAAGAAGCTGCTTATGGTCAATCTGAGTTTGAAGACTTAGTTTTACTTATTTTCTCCTCAGAGCAACATGGGGCACATTTAATAAATTGGCAAACTAAGTCACAGATGATCAAATGGCTTACCTAAGCCCGCTTAGTCCAGTTTTGTGTCCCTTATTATGTTTATCAAACATGATGTGAAAGGAATTTCCAAAATTAATATTTAAAGGGCTTGCATTTTTTCATGTTTAAAAATGTTTCATTTAATATTGTCTGTAATGGTAAAAGTTATTACACATATTTGTTATACAGCATTTAGAAAATGTGAAAAAAAATTATTATGTATAATTTTACCACCTAGACCTATTTTGAGCATCATGTTGAATTTTCTTAGTTTTTATTATTATGTCTTTTATTTATTTATTTTTTTTGAGACGGAGTCTCGCTCTGTTGCCCAGGCTGGAGTGCAGTGGCATGATCTCAGCTCACTGCAAGCTCCGTCTCCTGGGTTCATGCCATTCTCCTGCCTCAGCCTCCCAAGTAGCTGGGACTACAGGCGCCTGCCACCTCACCTGGCTAGTTTTTTGTATTTTTAGTAGAGACGGGGTTTCATGGTGTTAGCCAGGATGGTCTGGATCTCCTGATCTCGGCCTCCAAAAGTGCGGGGATTACAGGCGTGAGCCACCGCGCCCAGCCTTTTATTATATTTTTGTGCATATATGTGAATGTGAGTGATTTTATAACTTGTATATGACCTTTTGAAAACATTTTTATTTTTGTCACCAATACATTGTGAGTATAATCCAAAGACTTTAAATAATCTTCAGATATATACTTCATAGCATTACATTGTAGAAAACACTATAATTTATTTAATCTATTTATATATTTAGATTATTTTCCAGTTAGACTATTACAATAATTAAAATTACAAATCCACAGCTTTAAATAAATTCTTGATTGTTTCTCCAAGAAAAAAAAAAAAAAAAAAAAAAACACTTAGAAGCTGAGTTATCAGATTAGGGGCTTAAGCATATGGAAAGTTCTTGATATAACTTGTCAATTGGCCTCCAAAGAGTCTGTACTAGTTTCCACTGCAGTGGCTTTGAATTAATTAAAAAGCATACAAATAAAATTTGTCTCATTCTGGCCTCATTGAAAATAGGTGTTGGGTTCTCCATTAAATTTTATTCTCTCAGCTCTCAAAAATCACCACACAGCTAACTTTAATTGGAACTGGTGCTATGTGGTTCAGCCAATAAGCAAAAGTCTTGCTTTATTATTTAGATTTTAAGCTGTTTGGGCTATGTTATCCTTGGAGAGCTAAAGTAACTTTTATTTTGTTTCTGATTACTACATTTAAATCCTATATTTTCACCTGGCTTGCTGAAATGACCTGATTTAAAAAATAAATGAGTAGCCCTTCAGGGTTCCTATTAAAAAAATGCAGCAAAATAATGCAAGTTCTCTGTATTTATACCAAACAAAACATATATAATGGTTTTATTTATGACCTATTTTACTTTTTGAAACATTTTGGTAAATAGGATACTAATAGAATGAACTGGGGTATATGGTCATAGAACCTGAACATTTATTTTAGCATTTATCTTTGCATTAGCAATAAGAACTAATTTTCCAAATCCTCAACTGTGACGATTAACTCACGATGTTAGGTAGTTCCAATCAGGCTTCTCTATCTTAAATGATTTCCAAGTGTTCTTTCTGTGGATTTTGGAGGCTTTATCAGAAACAGACATAGAAAAACCTGTTAATTATTTCTGACCCTGTGTGAGTTTGTTTTGTTGAGCACAATTAGAGATGATGTGTGTGACTGAGGAAGAGGTGTGATTTCTCTGTAACAAGCTGACCTTTGAAAGGAAAGTACAAAACCTTGAGTCACAAAATGAATGAAAACAACACACATAAACTTCTAGACAGTCTTGCAAAACCACAGTCTATTTTCATTCTCAGAATTTCATGGGAACCTCTTTCAAATTTCCACATATAATTTGGAAGTGTTTTATATTCTAGTGGGCAGTATATTTATTTAGAGGTCAGGCTTTCATTTAGAGGTCAGGCTTTATATCCTAGTGGGTGGTATATTTCTTTAGAGGTCGGTATAAATTTTTATACTTGGTTTGTATTGACTTATATTATTGGCTCTTCATGTTTTTGTGTTAAAATTATTCAGAGTTAGTTTTCACCAATATGAATTTAAATACAACCAAATAAGTCAACAAGGCATATATATAAACATATATGCCTTGTTGTATATTATAATATAATATAAATATAAATATATAATGTATATTATTTAAACATATATAAACATATATAATATATAAACATAATATACAGTATATAAAAACACATAATATATAAAACATATATGTTTATATATTATATATAATATATATTTACATATGTTTATTATATATAATATATATTTATATATTATATATACAATAAATATATATTACATACAATAAATATATATTTATATATAGTATATATTTATATATTTATATATTGTATATATATTTATATATAATCTTGATTTTTCACTACTTTAGCTATTGCTTACTATAATATAAACAGCATGAATACAATAGTTCTAAAATCATTACTCTTAATAAGTAAAATGAAGCTTAGATTGTTTAAAATTTACCTCCAAACATACATACAGTAAATGATAGACATGAGATTAACTTCTACATCTATATACTGTAAAGTCTTAACTCTTAACTACAAAAAAAAGTTATATAAAAGCATAAAAATTGCTTCATGGGCTGACAACACTAACAGACCTGCAGATTTTCCAAATGACAATATATGGAAAAAAACAAAACAAAACAACGAAAGATCAATCACATTAGCTCTTTCCCAACAGAGCTATCCATTTGCAAAATTATTAGTGAGCATCCAGATTTGAAACACAGCTTCCTTGAGTTATATTAATATTCTTCCCCTGAGCAATGCCTATAGTCACTAAGCCTTAGTTTATTCTTTATTATTATTATATAAAATCTTATAACTATAATAATGCCCTCAGCATGTTAGAAATAGATCAACTAACTACAAATAAGTGGTAATTTACATCTACATTAAAAATATCATTACCCATATCTTACCTTCATTCAATAAAAATGTGCCAAATAACTTTAAAATATTTAATGGAATTGTGATCAAATATATTTATTTTTGAAATCCTAATTTTCTCAAATGAAAGTAATCAAGGGAATAATAAACTTACAAAGTTAAAATAAAAATTTGCAAGCAAGTAACGCTTACAATGTGAATTTCACGTATTAATAGCAAGCAAAAGTCCTGAAACACTGCCAATTGTTCCATGGAGGTATTTTATGTGGAAATATGAATTTTATATTTTCTAATATTTTGTTATGAATACTTTCAAAGGTGCAGAAAAGTTGAAAGAATTTTACAGTTAACTTGTGGACTAACCACCCAGATTCTATAATCAATATTTTGATTTTACTTGCTCCATATTTCATCTGTCTCTCTATTCATATATCAATGCATCTTATTTTTTATACATTTCAAAGTAAGTTGTAGACATTAGTACACTTTCTCCCAAATATTTCATTGCACATAGTTAATCATTATTAACTGGAGTTTAATGTTTGTTTATGACTTTTTTCTTTCGAGGTAAAAATTATACCCAATAAAATGCATAAATCTCAAATGTATGACTCAATGAGTTATGACAAATGCATAAGCCCAGGCAACTGAAACCTCTGTCAAAATACTAAACAGCACCACCTCCCAGGAATTTTCTT
The DNA here is from genome assembly GCF_003255815.1 of Theropithecus gelada. NCBI lineage: Eukaryota > Metazoa > Chordata > Mammalia > Primates > Cercopithecidae > Theropithecus > Theropithecus gelada. Next base: position 87,823,857 of record NC_037680.1, read on the forward strand.
CACATCCTTTCCCAGTATATCTCTAACCCTTCCCCTCACTACCCAGAGACATAATTATTCTGATTCTTTTTTGTCACAAATGAAATATAATACAGTGTGTAATCAATCATTTGTGTGAGACCTCTTTGACCCAACATGTTTGAGATCTATCCATGTTGTTGAATCAGTACTTAATTCCTTCTTATTGCCGAGTAGTTATCTCTGTACAAATATAATAGAATTTATCTATTTTCCTACCAATGAATATCTAGACTGTTTCTAACTTTGAGATATTATAAAACTGCTATGAATATAAATCTTTTTATGGAATTATACACTTTTCATATCTCTTGGAATAAAATTTGAGATTATGCGGTAGTGTGTATTTGGTTTTATAAGAAACTACCAGAATGTTTCCCAAAGTTGTTGTATCATTTTACAATCTCAAAGTACTATATGAGACTTCTGATTGCTCCGTATCTTTGCAAACATACATTGTCTGTCATTTTAATTTTAGCATTCTGATGGGAGTTTATTGGTATCTCAGTACCACCCATGAGAATAGCATATTAAATTACATTTCTCTGAAGACAAACCACCTACGGCACTATTATACTTACGTATTGCTATTTGTATATCTTCCTTTTTGAAGTGACCCTTCAAACTTTTATGATTTTTGAAGGGTTGAGTTTTTTTATGACTGAGTTGTAGGACTTACTAAAATATGCTACATACCAATTCTTTGCCATATAATGTTTTGCAGATATTTTCCCCCTATTTTTTGGCTAGTCTATTCATTTTCTTAATGGTGTCTTCTGGTAATCAGAAATGTTCTTTATATAATCTAGTTAACTAATGTTCTTCAAACATGGTTACTGTTTTCTGCATCTTTTGTAAAATATCTTTGCCTGCCTCCAAGTAGCAAATATATTTTCCTTTTTTTTTTTTTTTAGAGCTTTACGGCTTTAGTTTTTAGATTTAGGTCAAGAATACACACACGCACACACACAACATTCTTCTTAAGAAAAGAGTAGCATATCAAATATAGCAAAATATTTAAAGAGTAATAACTTATAATTAAGTATAGTTTAGCCTGAGAGTACAACATTGGGTTAATTTCAATGTGATTTATCACATTAACATACTAAGAGAAAATATCTTATAATCATTTCAATAATGCAAAAAAAGCATTTGACAAAATCAAACAATTCATAATAAAATAAACTCTCATCACTCTAGAAATACAAACGGATTTTCTCAATCTGTAAAAAAGCATCTATAAAAAACCTGCAGCTAAATAATATTTAAGGGTGATGTATTGAATGTTTTCTATGATTTCCAATTTTATCTCATATATTTAAAAGTGTCATGATGTGCTAAATGCTTCCCAAATTTCTCTTGTTCCTTCTTCAAATTACTTATAGTCAAATTAAGAGTATAAGCAAATAAAAGAAAGAAAATGAAGCACATACTGTCTCCAAAATAAGTCGTACAGATAATCAGTACAGAAGGGTTTCATGAAGGTGATTGATCACTAATGGCATGGATTTTGTAGATAATATAGAAAATGGAAACAGAGCTGGAATAATTTCAGAAGTTTCAGAAGGATGGGAGAGAAAGACAATAGGGCTTGGGTACAGCCTTACAAGGATTTCAGTGGAGGAGAAGAAAAATGGCCTCAGACTCTGGGGCTTTTGGGGATGACCAAAATAAATATAAATTAAGAATAAAATGAGATTAGTCCTGATAAACCCAAGTCAGACAGTTGTTAAATTATAAACATTGGCTATAAGAAGGACTGACTTTTGAAGACTCCCATTTCACCATTAATGATGAGGCCCTGGGGAAGGGGAGAGGGTAGGGTCTAGGTTTCTTACTTAAGGCCTCTTCCTAAGTCATGATGATGAAGGGTAGGAGAAAATATGAAAGTAGGAAACAAAAATATTTTCAAGTATATAGAAGTTTTAAACAACACAATTTACAAATTGATCTAATTGGAAAGATATTTATTATAAGCATATCTGGGTATAACAAAATTTAGCCATTTAGGATATACACAAATTTCACAGGTTTCAAAGAATAAGTCCACTGTTGACCTCATTTACTGATTATACTACATTTAATTTACAAAGTCTATGAAATTAAAAATTAAGAACATCTAAAGAATTCCTTCATCAAAGAAGAAATCATAATGAAAATTAGAAATACATAAAACTGAACATAATGAAAGTACCACATATCAGCATTTGCCAGTGTGAGCCAAATAGTGCAAAAGTAAAATCTGTAACTTTATATGTATTGTTTGCAAATAAAGAGACTTTGAATATTAATGTACTAAATACTTTGGGGCTCAGAAAAAGAAAAATCTAAAAAACTTTGTTAAAGTGAAATAAGATATTTTCAAAAAAAATGAAATATAAACTTCAGTTAATACAAATTGAGTCTTAAAAAGCCAAAAGTTATATGCCTGTGGACCCAGCTACTTGAGAAGCTGAGGGTGGAGAATTGCTTGAGCCTGGGAAGTAGAGGCTGCAGTGAACTGTGATGGTACCACTGCACTTCAGCCTGGGTAACAGAGCAAGACCGTGTGTGTGTGTGTGTGTGTGTGTGAGAGAGAGAGAGAGAGAGAGAGAGAGAGTGAAAGAGGAAGACAGGCAGGCAGGAAGGAAGGAGATAGAGAGGAAAAGGGAGAAAAGGGGAGAGCGGTAGGAAGGGAGGGAGGGAGGGAGGGAAGGAGGAGCCAAAAGTTGGTTTTCTAAAATGACCAAGAAACTTGATGTACCTCTGGAAAGACTGCTCAAGAATATTAAAGAGAAACTATAAATAAGTTAGAAAATAAAGGGGATCATAAATACAGGTATAGCAGATATTGAAGAGAAATTATGAAAAATATATGCCAATAACATTAAGTAATTTCAAGGCCAAAATAATTTACTAAAACCAACTTAAGAAATAAAAGCTTAAATATTCTATAACTATGAAGAAATTAAAATTGTAATTAAAAATCTTTAAACTCTTTCAAATCGATTGCTAATGGAAATATAACCACTTTGCAGAAATGTTTGGCAGTGTCTTGCAAATATAAACACATACCTACTCTTTGAACCAGCAATTCCACTCCTAAGTATTTACTCTCTTGGATGAAAACATATCCACACAAAGATTTTCACAAAATGTTTATAGCAGCTTTACTAATAATGGCAAAAATCTGGAAACAATCCAAATGTCCAACAACAGGAGAGTAGATAAATTGTTATATTATCTAATGAAACTCTACTTAGCAATAGAAAGGAATGAACTACAGGCAACATCATGGGTGAATCTCACAGACATTATGTTGAGTTAAAGAAGATGAACACATTAGAATACCTACTGTATGATTCCATTCATATGACGTTTCAAAGCAGCCAAAACTAATTTTTGGTGAAAAAATTTAGATTAGCAGCTGTCTCATCTCTGGATGTGAATGAGGCAAGAAAGAACTTTCTGGAATGACCAAAATGTTTTTATACCTTAATAGATTATATCAATTTATCAAAATTGAACAATTAGGATTTGTGAAATTCAATGTATTAGAAGATCATATAAAATATTAAAATAATAGTAAGTGAGGGGGCATGGAGGGAAAGGTATAGATGAAGCAAGAATAGCAAAATGTTGATAGTTGTTGAACCTGAGTGATGGGAGATTACTGTATTCATCTGTTGAATTTGTGTAAGTTGAAATTCATTTAATATTAGCAACTCTAACTACAAAGAGACCGTATACAATTCATGAAGGGTAAAGGTAGAAAACTATTATTTTAATACGTATTTTAAAATGTCCATAAAATTCATCATTGTTCTTGAGAACAATTTTAGTGAATGATAAATAAAAAGGAACTCTGTAACTTAAAGGAATATCTATCAAAATGTACAGAAAGCATCAACAATTTCAATGGTGACTATTTAGAAATATTATCTAAAACGAGAGGCAAAACAGGGATGACCATTATCAACAATTTAACTCAGCAATATATTGAAAGTCTTACAATACAGGAAGGAAACCCCAAAAGACAACAAAAATTTAATGAAATAAAACTCTAATTATTCAGAGAGATAGTATTATAGTACACATGTTAAATCCAAAATAGTACAAAGAAAAAATTTTAGAGTTAAGAGCTGAGCTAAGGTTGGATATAGAATCAATATGTGAAATGTAACTGCAATTTTGTAATAATAATAAAGAGATGATAACAATTTTAAAATTCCACTCAGGATGCAACAAAAAATATAAAATATCTAACAATAAATCGAACAAAATATATGTAAAATATTTGTGGAGAAAACTGTACAACCTTATTAAAAGATTATTTAATTTCTACAAAACCAAATATTCATAGTGAAATCAAATATAAAGATGTCAACTCACTCAAATTAATCTATGGATTCCATGTAATTCCAGTAAAAAGTCAACAGGGTTTTTCCTAAAACTTGGCAAAGATTTTTCTAAAATTATTTGGAGAAAAAGGGACAAGATACTCCTAAAAGGTACCCAAATAATGGATTTGCTGTTGTAGAGTTTAAGACCTACCGTAAATCTATGGTAATTAAAACCATGTGGTGCTACTACAGTGATAGACAAATAGGCTCATGGAACAAGATATAGAACCCGGAAACAGAGCCATGTTGATATTGAGGCTTGATTCACAACGAAGCAGAATTTTAAAGAAGAGGGTAAAGGATGGAATTAGTGGTACTAGAATAGCTGATTTTCAAAAAATCAAAAAGAAAGATGAAATTGGATTCTGCTTGTACCATAAACAAAATCAATTCAAGGTGTGTATTACATACAAACAAGTAAACAAGTCTTTAGCTATTTTTAAAGAATATATAAAGGAGGATACCTTTATGAGTTCTAGATGAAAAATATTTTTTAAATGAGACAAAAATGTTTAAGCATAAAAAAATCTAATTACATTAAAATTGAGAGTTTGTATTCATCAAAAGATAGCTTTAAAATTCAAAGAAAAAATATAGAATGGGAGAAGACATTTGTCATACAGTTAATTGATAAAGAATTAATAACCAGCATGCATATCTAAAATTTCAATAAAAATTAAAGGTTAAAAATATAAACAATCATTTCACAGAGGATGAAACACAAATGTCCCTGGCATGTAAGAAAATATCTTTATTGAGTATTATTCAGGGAAATCCAGATAGAAACCACAGTAAGCTTTCATCATGTGTATAAAGTTTGCACAAAAAGGCTGAGTGATAGGCTAAATAATGCCTTCTCCTGCCACACCCTAATCTCCACAATTTATGAATGTCACCTTATATGGTTAGGGGAAGTTTGGAGATGTGATTAAGGATTTTGAGATGAAGAGCATATCCTGGGTTATCCAGGTGTTCTCTAAATACAATCACAAGTGTCCTTATAGGAGTGACACAAACAGAGGTTTGACTACAACAGAAAAGGAGGTGATGAGATGACAGAAGCCGAGACTGGAAAGATGCACTTGAAGGTGGAGGAAGGAACCATACACCGGGCACTACAGACAGCCACTAGAAGCTGAAAAAGATAAGAACATTGATTTTTTCCCCCCAAATCCTCCAGAGGAAATTAGTCCTACTAGCATCTTGACTTTAGCCCAGTGAAACTGACTTTGGAATTACAGCCTCCAGAATTCTAAGAGGATATATATGTGTTATTTTAAACCACTAAATTGTGATAATCTGTTACAGCAACAATAGGAAACTAAAAAATACAGTCTGGTAATATCATGTGTTGGCAATAATCTAGATCTTTATACCAAGGGAGGCAAAGTGAATTGATATTACTACTATGTAACTGTCTTGTAAATTAAACCTAGATTTACAATATAAGACCCAGGGATTCTAATCTTAAATACTGACCCAGATAAATCCTCAAATATGTGACCCAGTAGACATGTACAAAAAGTTTCAAAGAGTTGTTGATTGAATAGAAAATAACTGTAAACAAACAAAATATAAGTAGGAGAATAGATAAAGGAATGCTGGTGTGTTTAAACAATCCAATAGTACATAGAAGTAAAATAAATAACAATAGCTACTCACACCAAAATGTATACATATTTGATGTCTGTTAAGTGAAAAAAACATAGAAATACAGTGCCACCATTTTTAAAATCTCAAAAGCAATGTAAAAGAAAAAAGCAAGAGGATATATTTTTAAATTCAATATGGTGGTTCAGTATTGTGATTCTTTGAGAGAGGTAGAAGGACATGAGCAGGGAAGAGCTCTGAGAAAGCTTCAAATATGACAATGTGTTCTTAAGGAGGCTGGGAAATTCATACATGTGATGGCTTTATTGATGTGGCAACTCTGCTAGGATATAGTCCCCAGTTACTCAAACATTTATCTAGGTGTTGCTGTGGAGGCATTTTGCAGATGTATTTAAAGCCAATAATCAATTGACATAAAGTAAAGAAATATTCCCTCAGGTAATCTGGGCAAACCTCACTGAATCTGTGGGAAGGCCTTAAAAGCAGGTTTGAAGTTTCCCTGGGAGAGAGAGGGAAAAAAAAAAAAAATCTGCCTGTTCTTGTAGAGGTCTGTACTGCTCATTATCTCCCCTTCCTGACTGACTGTCCTGTGGTTTTGGACTGGCTTAGCCAACCCCCATATCCTGTTAGCCAATTCCTTGTAATAAATAATACATATATCTGTCCTATGAGTTCTATTTCTCTGGCTGAATCCTGACTGATATAATAGATATTGCTTTACCATTTTCCTATTATGTTATTTACATGTAATGATCATATTCACTGTTTTGGGGGAAGGGTAAAAGGTCATTCTTTACATACTCTTCATTTTCTTTTATTTTTCTTATTTTTTGGAGGGGTAACCAGATCATGTAAAATGCATTACTGTTTTAAATGAAGGGCTGAATGTTGTTTGATAAAGACTAAAAGGATTATATTATCTAAATGAATTAAAATCTCATAATTCTGAAAGAATACTTAAACGAGTTATGTTTTAGATCTATAAAGTACTACACAGTAGTCCTTGAAAATAAGGTCTCATTCTGTAAAGGGAATTTGTTTTTAACGCATTTATAACTTACAGGTGTCTGGCCAGTCCAATCTTACAGTCTTTAAATAAAATGTAGGAAGACACAAATATCTCAACTGAAAACACACCCACACACAAGCACAAAGTAAACATTTTAAAGTGCATTTTTGTCTGAAGTCACTTCACTGAACCTTCTTCTAATGATTGCTGGGAGCTGCTATAGTGCCTCAGCAGTTACCTGTCACTTGCTCTCAGGAATGTGGCAAACTAAATGCTTGAAAAATCCTAGTTTGAAAGCACTCAAGAGGCTAGAAAGGATCAGACCACTGTGACAGTTTCCTGAGGAGGTGGAGACAAAGAAGGCTGAGACTTCTTTTTGCAACGTGGATTGCACCAAAGGGAGAAGCTGTTCTGTAGAATGGGGAGAGCTAAGTGAATTAATGCTTTAATTAGCCAAAATGAAACTGGAGCCAACAGTTAACTTCTGCAGCAGGTAAGCAGAAGGGAGAAGAGGAGCGTGAATGGAAGAAAGACCAGGTAGAGAAAGTGACTGAGAAAGTGATCCCGGCATAGTGTCTGACATTCACTACCTGTATGGCCTTGGAAGGTTACGCTTCTCAGAACTGACCTCCTACTCTGCCAGAATGAGTGTGTTAATAGTACTCACATCATAGGCAATGGTGGCTTGAGACTTTCTACAGAAGAATGGTTTGTATGGCAACCTAATGGAAGTTAAGAAGAAGACGGAGGATTCTCTTAAGGCTATAAAGCAATCATACTGTTTTTACTCTCTTTATTTACTGTTGTTTAAGATACAGTACTAATAGAATTGCAGTGATGAATAATGAGATAATGCACACAATGCAGCAGCATGATGCTGGCAAACAAAAGCACTTTATAAATTATAGCAGTAATAATTAATACTAATTATCATACCAAGTGTTCTTTCCTTCTTTCTTACTTATATATATTTGTCAGATGTTCATAACCTAAAAGAAATGACTTTATTTAATTTTAATTTGATTGAAATTTATATTATGCAATATACCTAAATACATGAGACAACTTAATATTTCATTTGTAAAGATTTACTTCTATATTTATAAAAGGTTGACTCCTGGTCTTTCAGAGTGAAAAGCAAAATTCATACAGAGATTCTTTTAAAGCAAAAAAACACCAGGTGTTAAAAAATGAAATTAATAGTGCTTTTAAAAACACTTATAAATCACTTTCATAGTCTCCATTAGATGCATTATGTACACACTAAATTAGTTAATATTGCATGTTAACAAGATTCCTTATATTTATTCTAGGCATGTGGCCATATTTGTGTTGTTTTTTATCTTCAATATGCCCACATGACAATAAATGATCATTTTCTTAATTTAAAGTGTTGCTATTTCTAACATTTATCATACTTTCAATAAAATAATCAGACGGGCTAGGCCAGAAACATATTACCTCTGGAAAATCATTTCAACAACACACAGGCTCATCGGTGGTATACTAACTAGGGTACTTGCTGAAATAATCACTTAGAACATAGAAATTAAACAAAAATATCCCAAACTGAAAATGCACTCTGTACAGAGAGTTATCGTCATCATCATAATATTAATAATAATCAAAGAACTCATACTTCACATGGAAATGCATATATGTTTTCTATGATTTACATAGGCTGGCTGAATTTAGGTAAACCCATTAACTTGACAGATTAAAAACATCACGGGTAGTGAACTATGAAATGTGGTTCTCATGAAGGCAATCGTGTCAGAAAACTTGATCGTAATGAAACTGCTGCTGCTTGGAAATGCCCTATCAGATTTTTGGACAGACTACGTTAATTGCGAAGAAGAGTTATTGACTGTGATTCTAGAGATCTTATAGCACAGTAATTATTAAAACAAACAAGATGACATTAGTTATTTATCTGTTTTGTCTTATATTCTGAGTTCAAGCTCTGGAATCATAGGCACATTACATAAGAAATGGTCAGGTATATTCCCTGATGCCTAAGGACATCATTAGATTTTCTTAAAACTTAATTTCTCACCTTTTAAACTTTCATCACTCTTACAGATGTCTCATATATTCAGTTTTCTCTCTAGCCTTTCTTTCTCAGGTATTTTAGCTTCTTGCTATACCATTTAAAAATTATAATAACATTGATATAGCATACTTCTGAGTCAGCATTGCTCCAAACTTTTTACATAAACAAATTTATTTAATCTTAACCACAATCCTAATAGTAAATATTAGTTTGCTATGATCATTTCTATTTTATGAATAATGAACATTGAGGTTAAGACAAAGACAGTATATGATTTGTCTGAGATCACACATAGCTGATATATGGGTAAGTAGCAGATCCAGGATTTTTATTTACTTTTATTTTTTAAATTTTCAGTATCAATTTAATACCATTTAACTATCCAATGCTAATTAATTGGCAGTTCACATCGACCCTTGTTTGTATATAATTCCATTTCACTTCCTTTCTCAACTGGATTATTTTGAAGCAAATTTCAGACATATTATTATTTATTTGTAAGTATTCCAGCAAGCATCTCTAAAATATGAGAGCTTCCTTAAACATAGCAACAAAAAACCATTGTCAAACTCAAATTAATAATTATTTCTCAAAATCCAGTCTTTAAATTCTCATGTTTTTTTTTCATAAATATACTTTTCTATTGGATTGTTTGAATCAGAATCCAAACAGATCCACATAGTCTATATGATTGTTATGTCTCTTAAGCTCCTTTTAATTCCTTCTCCCTCTGTTTTCCCTCTGTGTTGGAAAAAGCGAATTTTGTTCTCTGGAGTTTTCAGAATTTTGGATTTTGCTGATTGATTTAATATGTTCCCCTTCACTTTGTACTCCCTGTAAACTGGAAATTAAGTCTAGGGGCTTGATACGATTTGCCATTTTGTATGCTTTTGTTGTTATTGTTTTGTGTTTTCAGTTGGCGTGGTTTGGTTTGGTTTGAAAAACTATGCCATAGGTGTGGATCCTGGGCTTGAAACCAGTCTGGCTTCAGAGTCTGTGCTCTTAATGACCTCACTACATATCCTCATAAATATTCCATGCTCCTTCCATTCTTATTTGTGACTTTGTTTACTCTCTTTCAAGAAGCCTTCCATTATACCAGCAGACTGTCGCAGAACCTTAGTCCTCCATTGCCCATAATACCTTACTTACTTTGTATGTCATCTCTTTTGTAGCATTTTTCACATCCCAAGATATTGAAAAATAAAGTGTCAATATATCTCATCACTAGTAATTTGAAACAAAGGAATGTGTTTTCATTTTTGTATTTCTAGTATCCAGCCCATATGTGATACATAGTGAAAAATAAACATTCATGAGAGAAGACGTGTAAGTGAATACCTAAGTGTAGGATCGACTGAAATAGAATTGCTTAAAAACCATAAAACAGCTAAGTATAGAGGAATTAAGGCCATAAGCTGGAAGATATCCATTGAAAATACAGCTACCAAAAAAGTCTACAAACCCAGGATTCTAATCCAGAATCCCAAGCTAATCATGAAGTATTTTTGACATGTTAGAAGAAAAGAAAAAAGTAAAAGCTGTCTATGAGGGTGCCTTTTTGTAAACAAAGAAAAGAACTTTGATTAAGGAAAACAAAGTTCATTACATAACAAGAGCCCAGAGAAGTAACAGCAGGGTGGGGGTAGTAGTGTTGGGAAAGAGAAAGCACCGAAGCAGCTCGCTGGGGCTGAGACAGGAACTTCAGTCATCGTGCGGCCACTGGGAGGGAACTAACTCCGGTGCTCTGCTTTCTTGACACCCTGATCCAGATTTGATTTCCAGGGAGGGATCAACCAATCACCCACATTTGATCTTATCCTTGACCTTGGACTGGGGAAGGGGTAGGGCCCCTGACTTGAGGTCCCACTGAACCGTATCCCTTGGAAAATAGACAATTCCTCCAAGGAAAAGTGGTGCTGTTAAGAAGGAAAAATGAAGTTTAAATTCCTCTATAAAACTCCCAGCACTACCAATATTTCCAAAGTATTTCTGAAGTGCCTATGCTGAGGATACAGCCAAGAACTGGACAAATATGAAACCTGCCTTTATGAAGTTAATAAAAAGCACAAACACGTAACAGTTCCAAAAAGATAAGTGATAAGTGTTGTAGAAACATAACAGGAGTAACTGACTCAACGTGGGTTTTCAGAGAGGCCTCCTTGAAGAATAAACATATGAGCTGGATCCTGAAAGTTGGTAAGGGCTACCTAAATAATGGAGGGGTAAAGGGTGTACCTGGGTAAAGGAATAAAATGTGTCAAGTTGCTCAGACCAGACAACAGTGTTCTTTTATTAAACAGAGACAAGCCCAATATAGATATAGCACAAAAAACCCCACAAACAAACAAAAGAACTGAACTGTGCAGCCGGGAACCCAGAGAGGAGCCAGGCTAAGGAGAATCCTGTGAAGATTTTGAATTTCATGTCAGTAACAACGAGGAAATATAATAGGCTTCCAAATGGTTATGCGATATACAAATTTTACAGCAATCAGTATAGCAGCAGTATAAAGGATGGCTTGGCTAGAACAAGAGTAGAAATAGGAAGATTAATTCAACTAGTGGCAATGGGAATCTAGATAAATGGACTGATTTTAAAAATACTGTTAAGTCAGCATGAACAGAACAGATTAAATGGATGGGGCTAAGTGAGAAGACACTAGTCAAAAGACCCCCATTTCTGGCATGAGCAAAAGGGTAGTGGGTAAGGGTCATTTGTTGAGATAACTTTTATACTAAAGAAACATCAAGGGTCCTATAAGGAATGTAAAGCACTTTGATTCGATTAGTCAAGAACCAAGTAGAGATGCCAAGGAGGGCATCTGGAAATACATACCTGGAGCCCAGGAGAGATGTTTTTGCTGCAAATACAGAGTTAAGACGTCTTAGGCATAAGGATGATAATTTGAGACATGGGAGGGAATGAGTTCACCCAGGGAAGAACAAACAAAGAAAAAAGAACTTTGCTCAGAGACATAAAAAACAACAGTTAAAACATTTGGTTGTACATTTCGGAAGGGGCAAAAAAGACGAAAGAACAAAGACTGAAAAAGAAACCCAAGAGTGTGTTAGGATAGATTGAGGAGAAAAGGTTGAGAGAGGAAACAATTAGAAGTATTGAAGACTACTTGGAAATAAAGAGAAAAAAAAGATTAAAAGTTGTTTGTTGGCCAGGAGCGGTGGCTCACACCTGTAATCCTAGCACTTTGGGAGGTTGAGGCGGACGGATCATGAGGTCAAGAGATCGACACCATCCTCACATAGAAATAATTGTTAATATGAGTGAAACAGGTTCAGTAAAGTGTTGGGATGGAAGCCAAATGGGAGAAAGTTAAGGGGTTGGAGGTGATATAAGCAATAAATATTGACAATTTGTTTAAAAGGTTTGTGAAAAGAAGGCAAGAGGAGTAATAGGTGACGATGAAGAAATTTTAATTTTGTTACCATTGGTAGCTGGAATTTTGAAAGCTATTAATATTGGTGCATTGGAATGTATAAGTTATTACCTTTAAATGAAAAAACTACTTCAATTGAATTACTTTCATATCTTATGATCCATTTTGTTTTACATGCATGCAAGTTTTGGAACTCAGAAGAGCTGCCCAAAACTGGGATTGCAAATACAATCTTTTGCAACACAATTCTTCAGGCAGCTATTATATAATAGACTTGGCACTTGCGATGATACTTAAGGCTGAATCTGGACTCAGCAAGCAAGAGTGCTATGATTGATTAGCCATGTCTGCCATTAGCTCAGACCCAGGGACTGATCCTGACAAATACTTGCTGACCCCAACCTAGCAGTTTCACTTGGCAATACAGCCCTTCTCAAATAACTGGTTAGGTGATACTTAAGTCAAAATTAGTTTGATATTTATATCAGTGTCTCAAATCCTATTTATGCTCACATAATATGATAGACGTTTATTAACGCGGAGCCTATCTTGGTTTTCATCTAACAATATTGTCTCTTTGTATTTTGACAATATACTTTTGTAGAGCTGTCTGAATTTATAATTATGTTTTTTAAAACTCTGTACATTTACATAGTGGTTGAAACATTTCATATACAACAATTCTATTAACTTTTCCATGTTAGCACATAAATTACTCAAATTACACATTACTCAAATAAATATGTCCCTCTGAAAAACAGCTGATTGCAACGTGTTACATCTTTGAGAAAAAAGTCTTTTTGCAGTTCAGTTGAGATTCACATGTGAATACAGACCCCACCTAAACTACAGATTACATCCACCTCATTGTCAATGCTGCAAGAGGGTCTGAATGTGTTGCTTTTATCTCCCTATAGGTGAATAATTATGGCAGCCAAAGAAAGGCAACTGAGAAATAAGCACAGCATCAATTTTAAGAGAAAGCATTCAATCTGAGTGTTAAATCTGAAAGGACAGAGCCAGAAAAGAAGGAAAAGATGTAGGGAGAAGGTCCAGACTATTAATTATTTGTGTTGAAATTTTCGTTTGCCTTAACAGACATACTTCAGAGGTCATGTTCAATCACCCCAAGAACACTATAGGTGGACCTCATTGACAAGATAACTAATAGACAATTAGGGTACAATGAGGGTCATTTATTTGCCTAACATGTCTCTAATTTGCCAGTCAGTTGAATCTTTAGAGGAATGAGCTCACTGTTTAGTGGGTCTTTTTGATAGCTATACTGTAGAACCTAATATTTTAGATTATGAAAAACAGATGAAGTAGACAGTGAACTTTTTAAAGAAGACATATTATTAAATTAATTAGAGGCATAAACTGCTACTTAATCCAAATGCTATTAGAAAATTTTCATAAAAGAATATTTCACTTAGAGATGTTACTGTCTCTAAGAGCATCTTTTTGTGATTTGGTTTTGTTTTGGATTTTAAAAACTGGACATTGAATAAGATGAGGCTAATTTAAATAAATGTGTGGTGAAACAAGGCTCCAGGAAAAATGACTTATCCCATGGATGAAAACAACAAGGTTTTGTTTTCAAGGTTGCATTGAAATTTGAAGGACCTAATTATTTTAATGGGATAGTGTTATGCGTGATTATAGGTCTAAGTAAAACTGATTTCACTCATAATCTGCTGTTGATATTTTTATGATTGGTTTCAAAGGCACAGTCATAGTGATAAACCAGTACCTCGAGTCCTATGAGCTGAGCCACTTAATAGAAACCTATAAATAAATAGGATTCATAAAGATTTCTGTCTGCACATATGAGATTATTGGATTTGAGATCAATGAACTTTTTTCCACCACACTCACAAGTCATTTGTAACCACTGGGAAACTTATTTTACTAAAGAAGATCAATATTTTCTAGAAATGTAAGAGGCGCCCATGTTGATGTAAAAAAAGGAAATAACTTTGAGAAAATAGAGTTTTTAGGAGAAATGCAATGACCAACTTTATAGAAGTTCAAAATAAGCAATAAATATTGGCAATTTGTTTAAAAGGTTTGTGAAAAGAAGGCAAGAGGAATAGGTGATGATGAAGAAATTTTAATTTTGTTACCATTGGTAACATTGGTAACATTGGTAACAAAATTAAAATTGCGTTTCTATTCTAAAGGAGAATTTGCCTTGAGAGAATCATAAGACCAAGTAACCACTGGAGATGATAACTTCTCCTAATTTCAAGATCTGCTTTATTTTAAAAAGTTTATTTCATCATATTTTTCATATTAACTTACCATTTTGTAGGAAAGTAGGGGAAGATGGTTTGTTCTCCTAAATGTCCAGTACAGGGAACTATCAGAAACATTTTACCCCAAAGAAAAGTTTGTAGTGTGCTCTTCCAGTCCAGTGCCTACATATTTCAAACACTTTTTCTAATAGCAGAAAAAATGAATGCAATTGTCACCATAAAGATGCTATTATGGAAGATATATTTTTTTTAAAAAAAGGAATTATGAAAGGAATTTTCCTTTAAAATAGATTAAAATTACATTTTATTTATATTTATATATTATTTTTAGTTATGGCAACCACCTGATTTGTCAAACTTCTCAGACAAGGGTTATTAATCCTTTCATTTTGGTATGCCTAATTCTGTAGTATCCTAGTATTCTGTGCTTTGTCTTTGAGCTGTAAATTATCAGAAAAAAATATTTCTTTTCTCTCTTAAAAGTCCAGTTGCAGAATCATTGTATGATATGGCATGGAGTCACTAAACAATTGCAATACAAATCAGTTCAGTGATTTTTATAATTAACAAGTTATCTTTACATTCTATTTTCATAAAATGTTTATATACTTTTTTTAAGCACAAAATATGTTTTCGTGTTTTGAGCAGAAAGGCAAAAAGTCTGAATTTTTTAAATAATCGATCAAAGTAAGAATAAAAAGAGATTAAGTCACAGGTGTCTTTTGAATCTTGAGTCTTTTGAACCATGAGTAACTTATGGTTAAATATTAATGATAATTATATATTTTTAAACAATCTGGCCCTGCTCACAATACCCCGTGAAAACAAACAGGTATCAATGTCACTTTCTTCTTATTGTAAATGCAGAAAGAAGCAAACGCTGAAATCTCACAACACTATTCTTGAGTTTGTCCCCAGGGATTACTTTATGTAAAAGAAATACTGATGCTAAAAGTAAAAAGAAAAAGAAAAGAAAAGAAAACCTGCCAACATGCATGCAGCCAGATGGGGACAATACATTTGAATATAGGTCCTAAAATCACATCCTAAAAACCCATTCTCTTCCCTCTGTGTCATGCTTGATATCTCCTTTGGTTTTTCTCACCTTGAACACCACTGCCGTATTCCTTGCTATGACTCTATGGAAGATTCTAGCCCCAGACTCAACATTTCCATGGGAACTTTAATATAAACTGAAAGGAGAAAAAAAGCAAATTCAAGAAGCAAAAAAGAAAATACTCAATTTTATAAAAATGGAGATGCCTGGTTCCATCTTTGACTATTTCTTGTTTGTTTTCTACGATCCATTTAATCTAATTCCTAACCCCAATGTTATCCTGTTTTATTTCTTATGCGTTTCTATTCTAAAGGAGAATTTGCCTTGAGAGAATCATAAGACCAAGTAACCACTGGAAATGATAACTTGTCCTAGTTTCAAGATCTGCTTTATTTTAAAAAGTTTATTTCATAATATATAAATAATTATTTAATTATGACTGCGTGCCACAATTGGACTTCCTTCCATGTGTGTCTGAGAATATATATACACACACACATACTGCAGGAAGAGGGAGAGCAAGAGAGAAAACAACATATGAACAAAACCACTTTTCATTACTATTACAGTCAGAGAAACATCTTTATTGCCTCTTTCTCAAAGTTTTTGAACATTGACGCTCTTAGGGAAACAATTTGAGAAAAGAAATTATAAGTTTTTTCTTTCCAGGAAGAAAAGAAACACAATTATGTCCCTGGTTTTGTTTTCTTGTACCATTTCTCACATACTACATTCGATCATAATTGTACAACTTTTATCTTCCCTTTCCTGGTTTTGAAAATTAGCATAAAATGTCTTACTATTTTTCTTTAATATGTGATAATTCCTAGAAGAGGGTGTGATGCATACTAAGTATTTGTCAAATAAAAGACCTTGATGTATCACAAGTTAGGTTTGTGTTTCTCCTACGTGATTGAAATAAATCGTGATTGAAATAAATACTGAGTTGATACTGGCCATCGCCAGTCTCAACTTGGAAAGAGGTCTCTAAATTTGGAAATGGGCATTCCTAGAGTAGTAGAATGAACCTGAGGCTGGTTAAAGAGGGACTTCCTGGGAGAATTAGGTTCCTGAAAGGGTTTGAAGCCAAGCTGTGTAGAAACCAAAAGTGAATTACCATTGTTTTAAAGAGTACATACACATATTCGAGGCTAGGATACTAAAGTGGGTTAAACCTGGAGTGAGCTGCCACTATCTCCATGTCAGGGTACAGGAGTCAGGGCACCTGGCCACATGGAAGGCCATGAATGTCTGAAGTCATAAGTAGAGGAGGGTAGGTGCAGCATCTGACTGAACGTGCTGGATGCTGGGAATTACCCCACTGGCCATTATTCCTACCTTTCCAGGTAAAGGCTTCTGCCCCAGAATAATCTGAAAAAAGTACCTTCCAGTTTCTAACAATGATAAATAATTGCATTGCTTAAATGACTTGCTTTGAAATAGATACATTAATTATGCAATTCTAATATAAAAAATTAATTGGGTGAAACTAAAAAAGGAGAGAGTTTCAACAGAAGATTAGCATTCTAATTATCAGAATTGGAGAAAGGAGAGATCTTCATCGGAAAACTTCTAAGAAAAACAGCGGGTGTTGGTGAATGCTCTGTCTTATCCCATCTCTCTCTCTCTCTTTTTTTTTTTTTTTAACATATTGAGCGAATGAATTCTAGAAAATCCACAAAGTAAGTTAATTCTGAAATTTATGTATACAAAGAGAAGGTAATGTTTATGTAAAGCAAACTACTTTTCATTTTGGTGGTAAAATACAAAGCTCAATTTTGCTCATTAGTCAAAAGACAACTGGGAAACAAATACATAAAATCAGTTTTATCAAACTCAATACAATTGTATTTTGTTTTATATAGAGATGCTTATGAAAATATTTTCTTCATCTATGAAGTTTGTTAAGCAAATAAAAAATTAAAATTGTATCGTGAAGGCAGCATACAAGTTAACCTCAGCAGTAGCCCTTTTCGAAAAATCAGATTTTATGATAAAAATCATAAAACTGTGGAACTGAAAGGAATGGAGTTCTATTACAATAAAAACGTAATGATATTTGAGGAAACTAAAGAGCTCTAAAACAACCATATAGACATCATAACATATATTGTATGAATAACCAGTTAATTTATCAATAATATGTAATCTTACAGAATATAGTTTTTAGGTTTATATAGTATAAAAAGAGAACACCTTTAACTGATTTATCTTTCAAATGGAAAGTGAAAATTCAGCCAAGTGGGGTATAATGTTGCATACAGGAGACAAATAGCAGATATTTTTATACCTTCCAACTCTGTGATTCTTATATGATATGGGGAAAAATACTCAACCAAAAGTGATTTACCATTTATTAGAAAGTTGTTTGGATATTTGAGGGTTATATTATTCTTTAGTGTGTATTTCTAAATTATTAATTCACTATACTTTGGCCTTAAGTTAATTTAATAATTCGAGGTCACTGACACATTTGCAAACCTATTCCCAGAAAAATGCAGATGTGTGCATGCAAAAGACATTGTATTTCAAAGGTTTCTTGGAGGTTTAGGTTTAGAATCTCTGGATTAAGCCCTAATTTAAATATGTCACCCCTTGAAGTAGAAATATTTATCAAGCAGCTTTTTAAAATGTTGTTTTGTTTTTTTGTTTTCTTATAAGATGATTTAAAGAAGATAAAAAGACAATATTGCATTTTGCTCTTCAGTGTGGTAAATAAGCAACATTATGCAGATTGTACTCTATATAAAAGCTTTTAGCAGTGGGGGTGAAGATGGGTGACGGTTAAAATCAGCAAACCATGAGCCCTGTAACTAAGCTGGAGAAAACAGTACTTTTCTTTCCTATTTGCCCACAAGGTCTCCTTTTCCACCAAGCTTGTGTTAGTTGCTGGCCTGCAACTAGATTCTCTAATTTGGCTATTTTTGTAAAACAGGCATAGAAAAAAAGTTACATGTATACAAATTATTGTCTGTATACATACACAACACACACACATAATGAGAGATTTTGTAAATTAAAAATTAAAAACTCATTATTCTGGGAGTAGTTTTCATTCATTCCCTCCAAATGCATTTTCATTCTTAGGGAGACGGTACTTTCTTTGTTTATATTTTTGACTTGCTGTTGATGATCAAGATATGACAAAGAGAAATTTTCCAAAACAAATTCTCTTTCTTCATAGCAAACATAGTCTAACAGTGAGAGGTCATTTTTAGTTAGGAGGAAAAAATAGTTTGTATTCTACACAGCTCTGTACACCGACTACTCTTTATAACCTAAGAGAAAAGAGACTTGAGATTCCTTAAGGGGGAAGAGAATTTTCTTTTAACCCTTGCCTATCTGTGTGTGTGTAGGTTTTGATTCTCTTGCCCACAGGGATTTGGATATTTAGTCTACATCCTGCTCTTCAATTTGATTAGCTCTCCTGGATCAGTGCTTATTGGAATACTGTTTGACATCCCTGGAAGCTAAACCTTCCTCACGTAGGAAAGCACATCTGTTCCTTGAATCCATGTCCCCTGACTCAGTAACCATTCTCTGGTGGTTTCTATAAAACCGAATCCTTACAAACAACATCACTTTGCCACCTTAGTTAGGATATCTACTCAAGCAGAGAGCCCTAGTTAATTGGGAACGTGCTGCTGGATTTACAGAAGACCAAGATCCTCACATAAAAAGGAAACCTTTCTTTCTGTGACTTCAAGAGGTTTTCCTTTAACCACGAAGACCCTGGATGCTGTTAGGCTCTGAAGTTTTTGATTATATAAGCAGCTGTTTATCATTTCTTTAGGGAAGAATTCTGCCATGTATCTTTAATATGCATTGTCTAAATCAGAAGGTTTTTAAATACTCTACTACAAATTCAGCTTTGCTACCATGTGCTCACTAAACATGCAATAACCATTTATTGCTGCTGATGAGTTCAGGAACTGGAATTTGCTGAAGCCCACTGTGATCGACAGCTGCCGAAGAACTGAATGTAGTCATTGTCTAGCACAAGCTCCCATGTGCTGCAAAAATCTGGAGAGGCTATTGGAATGACTGGTGTATGGCTCTCTGCCCTCAAATACCAGGTGTCATAGGTTAAGCCTCCCTTGTCTCAGTCCAGCCCAGACTACGTGAAGCAGAGGTACCGTTTTTGCACATGCTCTTGATTCAAATGCATGCTGAGCTCTCCCTGATCAGCTTGTTCCTTTGGGCGATACCACAATTTCATCTTGTTCAAGCTGTCTACATTCCTGTTTACTTAGGTTTGCAAATAGAACGTTAGCACTCAAATTAGTACTGACAGAACAACCTGCAAGTGTTCTAAATCCTCATTTGCCTTCATTCCAAGGGGCAGCACTATTTTCAAAGCAATATTGTTTTATATCAAAATTGTCCTCGTGGCTTGAAAACATAATGACACGGAAATGCACGGCATGAAAACCCTGCATTCCTAATTTCAAATGCAGTCGTCTAGGTGTTAAAATGGACACCAAAGGGCATCTAACTCCTTGACCAACGCTGCAGTTTCTTTCTTTTGAACTGTCTGTTTTTCTCATAGGGCACAGAGGTATGTGTAAACAACAGAAAAAAAATATTTTAAGGTAGTAATTCAGTAGTGTGTAGGAGTGATTTTTTTCCCCTTAATATATAAACAACTCTGACCTACAAAATTCTTTTCTGCTAGTGCTCTGGTTCAATTGCCTGGAGACTCAGTGTCATGATTAGCTGAGAATAAGTTCCACTGCCTCTAATTGGCAGGACTGGAGGCAGGATGGCCAATGAAAAGAAATCCTAAGGGGAGTGAACTGCTTCTTATCCTAACTCAGTTTTATTCGATGGGAAGTCTTGGGTAAGGTCACTAAATCATAGCCCGCTTCCATTTCTAAACAATGGTCAATATGTAAGAGAGCAGCAGTTCTCACCCCTGACTACATGTCAGAATCACCTCAGGAGCTTTTACAAAGTAATATACCTTAGTGCCATCCAGACTAAGTTAAATCAGAATTTCTGGACGCGGAGCCTGGATGTTGGTATGATTTAAATGCCTCGTGGGACCCTGCAGTTCACTAGATGAGCAGAATCTAACATTCTATTTATACAGACATACAAACAACCCTCACACAGGCTGTCGGGGTTAAGTGGTGCCTCCAATTCTTAAGACTTTGGGATATTCCATCATGAATAGGCTTGTTTCTCATTGGAGTTTTCTTTGCATTCACTTGGTGTTCACCTTTCTCTTCTCTGCAAACTTCCATCCACTTTCTGGCTTTTAAAAATTAGTTTTCATCTCTTATCTACTCTTATGTCCTCATTTGAAGGATTTTTATTTCTTTCTTTCTTTCTCTTTTTTTTTTTTTATACTTTACTGACATTTTAATGGTGTCTTGAGGAAGAGCAGAGATCTGAGTATTCAATCCACTGTGTTTAGCCAGATATATTTCCTTCTCTAGGTATCCGTTTGAATTTCTCATTTGTTTGGAGAGGCTTGGTTCAATGTTCTATTTTTTTCTGATATGCCTAATCTCTAGCATCACTCCAGAGCTCAGTTGCCACCCATCTGAGAAAAATATATGATGCATCTTTCACCCTGACTTTCCTTAGAGTCAGCCAACTCACCTGTTGGATGATCTTAGTCTCTCTACACTTTCAGGGAGGAGGAACTTGCCACATTCTTCCAGAAGCATTCTTCTCCCTTTTTACCTCTGTGCCACCTCCCTAAATATGTCATTGCCCTCTCTTTTATGTGCTCTTCACAAATCTTACTCCTGATCTTCCTCATGACAGGTCTTGCAAAACCCCTACATATAATCTGTGTTATAACTAGTTTAAGGGAGAAATAATAACAATTCAAAAATATTTAAGAAAGCAATTACATTTTTTAGGAAGAGGCTTCTTTTAAATGGTTCCAGAAAACATTCTTCTCTATCTTAAACAAATATTGTAAAGATGAAAAAGAAGAAGGACCTAGAGTCTTTCATGAGTTTTTAATAAATGAAAGCAATGACACATGGCCAAAAAATGTAGAGTTTAGAAAGATACAACATGAAATTTGAAAGTTTCCATCACTACCTACAAGCCTCTGCCCTAAGATTAATTACTATTAACTAAATGTTTACATTTTATTTCTTAGCATATTCATGTATATGTAAATATATACGTCTATATATCTATATTAATAGCAGTATCAATCTTTGTTACATAAAAGAGGTTGTACTGCTCACTCTACTTTGCAACTTCCCTTTTTCATTTAATAGAGTGGAAGTCTAGAAATAACAAAAGCCTGAATGTTTCATGACTAGAAATGTCTACAGGAAGGGGACATTATAAGGAAATCTACAATATGTAACCAATGTGATTTTGTCTTTGAAAATCTGAAAGCCTTTATGAAAAGAAAACTTTTGAATAAAATTATAAACTTCTTTCTCAAGTCATGTCTCAATGTTGGTTTAATTATAATTTTAATTACAATTTTCTGACTTTTTTGCAATGTTAGCAGTAATGAAAATTCAGATGGATGACTGATGCCACCCCTAGAGATATACCTGAATGCAGCTCAAAACAAAATCATCCTGATCAGTAAACACTTTATTAAACTCACTGAAGCTTAACGACTTCAATTGTTTTTATCACATATGTCATTAAAAGCATTCTAATTTCATAACTTTAACAAAAGTAATTATTTTCAACTTCAACATTTTGAAGCTCTGACAGTACCAAAAAATAAAAACAAGCTAAAGACAATCTACTTGCTTAATCATATTATAAGAGATTCAAAATTCTGTCCTGTAGTTAGCAATTTACTACTATTTTATGCTATATTTGTGTGTGTGTGATGTGTGTGTTAGTCATGGTTCTCCAGAGAGACAGAAAGACTATGAATTGGCTCATGTGAAATCTGATTGCTGGGAAGTCCAAAGATCTGCAGCTAGCAATCTGGAGAACACAGAAGGCCAGTGGTGTAGTTCCAGCCCAGATCCAATGTCTGACAGCCAGGGTAGCTGATGATGTGAGTTCCGGTTCGAGTGTGAGTCTAAAAACAGAAGACCTATGTCCCAGCTTACCGTCAGGCAGAGAGAAAGAGGGGATGATCTTTTTCCCCTTCTTGTCCTATTCAGGCCTTCAACAGATGGATGAAACCCACTTATATCGGGGAATGAAATATCCTTTCTTAGTCTGTAGATTCAAATGTTAATCACATCCAGCAACATCCTCAAAAATACACGAAGAATAATATTTAAATATATGGGTACCCTACAGACACATAAAATTAATCATCATAACATATTTATGTATATTTGTATACAAATACATATACCATATAGCACTTCCTTATTAGATATATACATTTGTGTATGTTTGTTTTTTGTTCTTTGTAGAGAAATAAAAGTGGAAAATATCAGAGTCAGCTTATCTTTTTAAGATATTCTGTTATTAGTCATGCAATTTTTCCTGTTTCAAAAAAATCAATGTATTCTAGAATTTTTAAAACATATATATGATTCTATTAAATCAGTGATTTAAAGAGTAGATCTGTTTAAACTCAGAGGAGTGGATGCCAACCAGATATCTCATTACGGTGGATGTGGAGACCTACTTTCATCCTGTTTGTGAAATTTTTTTTTAATGTGTAACTACTTCATATGTAAAATCTGTTAAACCTGCTTAACTGGAATGTCCACTCAAATACATAAACAAGAAGTTTTGATTTTAATAAAATACTACAAAGACATACCCTTTTCATTTAAAATTGTAAAGAAAAATAATCAAACTCTTAGACACCGGGAAACATAGAATTCTTTCTTGCCAAGTCAGAATTGGATTTTGGTCGTCCACAACCAGAGACAAAAAAGAGATTTTACTGATCACAGTATAGAAATTTAACATCTCTGAGGTTAAATAACTTTAAAACTGTTAAACAGTTCAATTCATCAGTTAACTCTTGAGTACCCATACTATGCCTAAGACATGGCTAAATTTGCTGGGGTAAACTAAATAAAAGGGTGCTCTCCTATTCTTTGCAATCTGAGCTGATTGCAGAAATTAGATTTAAATGTATTAAGAGGAACATTAAAATTGAAATTTTTTTTTATCTATGCCAATAGACCAGCACGAAGAGCACAAATAGACAAGGTCCCCATCCTTGCAGAATTGATAGTCTTATTCTCTCTTATCTCCTCCTCTCCTTTTCCTACTCCAAGACTCGGTCATCATAGCTCTGTTTCCTTCCTGGACTCTACCCATACAGCTACAATCTGTCTCCCTTTTAATGAAGAGCAATCCTCTAAAGTCATGTGGAAAGTCATCTCTAAGCCTTGTAAATGTGGGAAGGGACTGTAATAAATAGGGATTTTTCCCCCTTTCTCTCCTTGCCTCTCTTAAATTCTGTTTCTATACTGTGTGTATATGTAATGAATATATTCCAAAAGCCTTAATATGAATCCCTTGCTTCTGGGCCATTGATTGAAAGTTATATGCATATAGGTAGAGATTGTAAAATGTAGACCCTTATTTTTAGGTTTCTAAAGTCCAAAGGGTAATAAAAATATGTGATAACTTTAAAATTTTCAAAGAAAGTAGGATAGAATTGAAAAGCTGTGGTTATAAGAGTCTATGGTCATAACTGAGTTTCTAACTATATTGGAATACAACATATTAACAGAGTAAGAATGAAGGCTTGGCGAAGAAATATCCCTTCCTCATCACTAAATGTGTAGGAGTGATATGCCTTGATTTGCACATATGACTTGGCTGTGTTGTTTCTGGTTGGTGCTGTGCTTGCAACGAAATCAGCTGTGATTAATTAACTCCATTAGGAAAGTCAAGTATGAAATATTTCAGATCAACTCTAAGTGCATATTTGAAAATTGTAAATGGTTTTAAACTTTAAAGTCAATCCATCATCATTTCCAGAACTAGGTTTCCTGCAGTATTAATGTTGCTTCCAATTATGCACATTTTTGCACATGACTATTAACTACAGATTTTACAAGGTAAAGGCTCAGGTTCACATTTGCAGTTTTAGGATGATTTATCCTCCATTTCTCTTCACAGAAATATTATAGGCATAATACACAGAACTTACTGTCTGTGGGTTCAGTACCACCATTCTTTCTAGTTTCTCTCATGTTTCTATGATCTGCCTGTCAGGTCTTCAAGAAACCTTGCTTATGGAAGCGAAGACGACGGACAGTCCTAGCTGCTGCCCCTTTGAATTCATGACTGCATTTCCACAAAGGTCACACTTTCCTTGGACTATTCCCAGTTAATGACTGAGAATGGTACCAGTGACCACCCATTCCTGCCTGCACAGGACACATCCAAAGTCCCTGTGCTCAGGGACTTCCCATTAGTCTAGTCTAAAGTTTTTGAGAAGGGCACTGCAGTGTGAGATTCTTCCTATCTAATTCTTCCTTATCTCTTCTCTTTCATAGGTGTCAGATTCATATCTTCATGTGAAGTCTCTGCCTCCTAGTACTTCTCACTTCCCCCTTTATCCTTTACAGATGTATTCCTTAGCAAATATCTTTAGCCTTTAATTCAACCTGCTTCTTGGAGGACCCTAATTAGCACGGTCTTCTTTGTAGAAGATTGTTCAACTGCCTCTTAAATGTTGATGTTTCCCAGTGTTCTAGCCTCTGTTCTTTTTCATACCATAATTCATTTTGGTTACTCCAATATAGACAACATGGCATTTATCTGTTAGTATTTTTCAGATCTTTATTTCCATACCACATCACTTTCTGGACAACCAGAACTGTCTATACATCTCACAACTAGATATATTCACTCAAAAGAACTACAGGCATCATAAAACCAACGTATTACAAAGTGAGTGCATAATTATTCTTGAACTTACCAAACCCACTCTTTCTGTTGTATTATCTACTCCGTAAATTTTATCATCATCTGCTGGGAAACAGTTACCCAAATCAGATAACTGGTATTCATTCCTGACATATTTATTCCTCCATCCTGCCATCCAGTCATTACAGTCTGTCAGTCCTTCCCTATTAGTACCTCATGGCTCTATTCTTCTCATGCCATGTCTCAGTCAGCTATTAAGTTAATGTTTGCAGAGAAGAGGAAGCTAAATACAAAGTGACTGCAAGGAGGACTCCAATGACAAGCAAGCCTAATCATGATGCAGAATTTCAGAAACTCTCAAGAATTGGAGGTACCGTTCATCTCTGACATTTCATGTGAGGCATGGGATGAAAACAGATTCTTTGACTGTCTGTAGAAGGAACTTTAGATCATGAACAGCCATACAATAGCTGGAGCCTGAAAGTTTCCTCTGAAGTTTTACTGAACCAGAGCAGAATGAGATTTAAGGAGTCAACACAATAGAGGGCTGGGAAAGGCTCAGTATTGAGAAGTGTTGGCTCCAGTAATGGTGGCTGTCAGACATAAAATCACCATTTTACCCCTAAGACTCCACAAGAAGATAGATACATAGGCATACTGACAGAGAGAGAGAGAGAGAGAGAGAGAGAGAGAGACTGATTTTGGAAGGCTCTCTAGTAACACAACTGGGTTTCTGCTTGTTGGAATCCTCTCATGGTAAAACCCATCAGTGGACAAGTTCCACTATAAATACAGGACTTTCATTCTATTTTTAGTGATTTGTCTTAAATATGAAAAAAAAAACAACAACAACCAAAAAAACCAACTCTAATGTATAAGAGTAGAATACAATAATTTCCCGTAAACAAGTTTCAAAATTGTCAACTTATATTTATCTTTTATCAAGGAGGAGAAAGAAGGTAGAAAGGAGTTAAGAGAAAGTGAGAGTGGATGCAGGGCAAATGAGATCCACACAGAGGAGAGGATAAAGGCCAGTCTGGACGGAGGGTCTGTCTAAGATTTAGAAAATAATCCACCCAGTAGAAGCCAAAGGGATCCAGCAGGAAAGCTTCATTTGGATGCCTGGGGTACAAGTTGACCTAGAGAAAACTAGTGTTTAGACTAATTCTACAATTCTGTTAGATGGTTTGGGAAGAATTGCTAATGGCACACAGGAAATAAAGCAAATGAAAAGGCAATAATTAACTCCAGGAATTCTTACAAAAAGAAAGTGTAATCATAAAACATGGCTTAAAAGAGAACAACATGAATATAATCACAATAAGATAAAAGTTGAATATTGCTTTCACTAACACATATGATATTAAAAATTAAAGGATACATGAAACTAAACCTTATTAAAACATTTGTACAGGTATCTTAAAGGGAAAGGAAGATGACTCTTCAACAGAGCAAATGTTCTCAAACTTTAGTGAGCATCAAAATCACCTAGAGAGTTTGTTGAAACAGATATTACTGGGACCCATCCTCAGTAGATCTGGAGTGGGGCCCAGAAATTTGCATTTCTAGCAGGTCACCAGGTGATGCTGCTGCTTTTAGTTTGTAAACCACATTTTGACAAATACTTCTATAGGATGTTTCACCTGCTCCGAGATCAACTGGGCCTTCCCCTGCCCATTATTTGAAATAAATCTTAAATAAAGATGCTTGGGATGCAACAAACATTATTAAAATGTGATAATCACAGCCTTCCCTTCTCCTGCTCCCTCCCACAAAAGAGAGTCTATATTTGCTCACTCTTTGCTTCTCTTCAGAGAAAAACTCTTACCTAATGAAAAAGGGGCCCAGTTATTCTACATAGTAAGAAATGGTTTTTGGGAAAGACCATAAAAAGTAGTAGTTGTTATACCTGTGAGTGATTTGATACATGCAAAAAGAGAAGTGAATTCCAATTATTGTATTAATGTTAGCTCCTGAATCATTATTTTAGCATGCAAGACAGTTTGGGGACCTACACATGTAGATTCCTCAAACTAATATTATGTACTTAGGAAATAACAAGAGAGTACATGAAAAAATCCTACTAGCCTGAGTTATCCAACAGGTGCCAAAAAAAAAAAAAAAGTTCTAAGCTGGAAGAGTGGGCTGTTCTGTTTTTCTGAGAAATGGGAGTTTTAACTATTATCTAAGAGTAAAAATTCAGAAATGAATATGTAGAGCCAGCAAAGAAAGGCCTGGTGTGAATTCATCTGTGATTAATTTCTAAACCCATAGGTGCAGTCTTAGAACACTCAGCCAGATGTAAATAGAATTAACCTGTATTAATCTCTGTCCTCCAAAGGGAAAAATTGAATTCCTAAATACCTAAAATTAAAAAAAAAATCATTGAGAAAATAAATTTCGGTAATCCTGCCAAAATATGCTAATTCTTAATTATATTACTTATTACTCTTAAATTATCCCCGTGTATACACTCTTCCGTATTGCATTTTATTGCTACCTGCTTTATGCACATAAAATGTTATGCAGCATTTTGAGAGGGGGTTAGAGGAATTGCTTCCATCATAAACCTTCATATTTTTCTAGTGTTTTATCTACTTTTTCAAAGCATTGTCACATCTGTTATACTTAATTTTACTTTTAGAGCAGAGCAAGAAAACCTTGTTTTGGTTTCTTGGGGAATCCCTGACTTACCATATTTCCTAAAGCAGTGTATATTCATTGAGAGATATGTCTCCAGTTCCTCCTCCCAGCCTACTTACTTAAGTACAGACTGTAAGGCTACTCTTTTCTAGCACTTGGCTCTCCCTTGAGGGAACTGCACAGGAGCTAGGAAATGAGCATGTCCAAGCTCCCTCACTATGCAATGGTGAACAAATTGGCAACCTTCTTCTCCCACTTGTGCTGAGCAGTGAAAGAGTAGAGGCTCTTATATAGTACAGTGAATACATGGTTTAATTTAAGGGTTTTTTTTGCTATTTTTTCCAATAGATATATTTGGAAGACAAACTGTCTTCATTTTTCTAAAATTTTCTTCAAATTCTAAATAAGGTACAAGTGATCTTATTAATATTATTATTATTATTATTATTATACTTTAAGTTCTAGGGTACATGTGCATAACGTGCAGGTTTGTTACATATGTATACTTGTGCCATGTTGGTGTGCTGCACCCATCAACTTGTCAGCACCCATCAACTCGTCATTTACGTCAGGTAAAACTCAGAATGCAATCCCTCCCCACTCCCCCCTCCCCATAAGAGGCCCCGGTGTGTGATGTTCCCCTTCCCGAGTCCAAGTGATCTCATTGTTCAGTTCCCACCTATGAGTGAGAACATGTGGTGTTTGGTTTTCTGTTCTTGTGATAGTTTGCTGAGAATGATGGTTTCCAACTGCATCCATGTCCCTACAAGGGATACAAACTCATCCTTTTTTATAGCTGCATAGTACTCCATGGTGTATATGTGCCACATTTTCTTAATCCAGTCTGTCACTGATGGACATTTGGGTTGATTCCAAGTCTTTGCTATTGTGAATAGTGCCGCAGTGAACATACGTGTGCATGTGTCTTGATAGAAGCATGATTTATAATCCTTTGGGTATATACCCAGTAGTGGGATGGCTGGGTCATATGGTACTTCTAGTTCTAGATCCTTGAGGAATCGCCATACTGTTTTCCATAATGGTTGAACTAGTTTACAATCCCACCATTGCTCATAACTGTGGTAGGAAAAAATTAATTTATGACATAGTCCTGGCTTATCCTTCTTAGTTTGTAATTTAGTTTGTTTAAACATAAACCCTCATTATTTTTAAAAAGCGTTATTGGAGTGTAATTGACGTACAATAAATTGCTATAAAAGTGCAAAATTGCTATAAAGTGTACAACTTGATAGATTTTGACATAGGCATATACATGTGAATCTGTTACCACAATCAAGATAATGACTTTGCCCATCACCCTCAGAAGTTTCCTTGGCTCTGTTATAATCTTTCCATGGGTACCTGGTCTCTACCACCAGGAAGTCACTGATTTGTCCTCTGTCACTAGGAGTTAGTTCATATTTTCCAGAATTTTATATCAATGAAACCATGCAATTTATAGTCATTTTTGTCTGGTTTCTTTCCCTCACTATTTATTATTCACCCATGTTGTAATGTATATAAATAGTTCATTCTATATTTTGCTGAGAGTATTTTATTGAGTGTGACGTAATTGGCTTATCCATTTACCTATTGATGAACATTGGATTATATGTAGTTTTGGCTCTTACAGATAAAATTGCTGTGAATATTCATGTAAAAAAAAAAAAGAGTAGAGGCTAAACTTGAGTCCTTTGTGATTTTGCATGGAGATGATTCAAGGAACTGTGGAAATAAATGAGTAGATTCTTGTCAGTACCCTCTCAAAAGAGGCAGCCTCCTTTTACAGATATACTCCTGAGGAACTGCCTCCCAGAAAGTGTATATCTCAAAGTAGTGGTAAATGGTAGAATACTGTGTCAATTTGTAACTTTTTTTTTTTTTACTTTTTCATAGCTCTTCAAACATAAAAGAGAAACATGTTCACTGCTTAGTGTCTGGGGACTCATACGTTTTTACTTCCTTCTAATAGATGCAATATGCATGCAGTAGTTATTAGCCTTCTTTATTTATTTTATTTGTTTTACTTTTTGGTCACAGTCCTTTTAAAAATCTGATGATATTCACAGATTGCTCCCATAAATAAATCACATCCAAACTTATAAACAACATTTTGCATATTATTTCAAGAGATATATAAACACCTTAAAGCTCCTTTCTGAAATTTAGTTTACTAATACCTGATAGTGAAATATGCACTAGTTTTGAACTTAAAATAGATTCAAGTCTTAGCCATGTTACTCTTTGGCCTTGTGCATTTATGTTTCCAAGTTTTCAGTTTCTCCATTTGTAAAATTGAAAACATAATGTGTGTCCTGCCTTCTTCACAGAATAAAGCTAGCAATATTTTAATTGTGGAGTATTTTGGTTGTCATAACAGCCACACAATAGAAGAAACAGCACTCTGATTTTCCTGTAGGGATATATTCTTCTCATCATAGAAATAATCTTGGTGACTTAGTCAATCATGATGCCCCAAACTCTGACCAAGTGGTGGACATGTGGCAAAATGTTGCACCTCAGATATTCCCTTGAACTTTGAAAGTAGTGACATAAAAAAATGAAAATGTTTGTATGTACTTTATTCTAACTCTGATTATAATACTCTAATTATAATCTCCTCTAATTGTTTTATTCAAGACTGCGGTTAAAAACTGGTAATCAATTTGAAACAAAGTAAGTGAGGTTTTTAAATCTTTGATAATGTTTCATAGTTATAAATGCATAGAAAAGCAAGGATTCATAGATTTGATAAATCTAATGCTCCCTGCTGTACTGTTGACCCCAGGAGAACAGGTACATAATGGTGCCTGTCTTTTTACTCTTGAATGCTCAGTATACATTGAAGAGTGTCTAGCATACAGCTGGTAGTCAGCAAACAGTTATAGAAAGAAAGGAAGAACAGATTGAGATCAGTGAGATAGTCAGGGGCTAGATTACAGAGGACATCATAAATCATAGTAAAATGAGTGGATTTAATTATTTCTAACCACTAAACAGTTTTAATCATGGGTGATATGATCATTGCCTAAAATTGAACTCAAGGTGAATTTCTCATACATTTCAGATCCCATGATTGACTTATAGAAGGTACAAAATAATATAAGTAACCAAAATACAAGTCTAAAAATTAGAACATAAGGAATTGTAGATAGAGATAAAAGACAGAGGAAAAAACTATAACTTTAAAGATACTACATGTTTAATATATTTATTTCTCTGAAATATTGTATAGTTTTATAAAAACATTGCTATTAAGAAAGAGAATTTCAAAAGGAAAATGTCATTTTCCATACTGAATTGAGTCACAGACATCTTCTCTGCCAGACTTCTGTGCTTACAGCATTAAAGTTACAAAGTCCCTGAGGTTAGAGGTATTGTCCATTCCATCTGGTAACTACAAGGATCGGAGGAAAATATTATTAAGTTTTGGATTCTTTCCCTCAAATAACCTGTCAATGTAATACGATGCCAATGATATCTGTTATCATTTCGAACGCTACACAAAATAATTGCAATGTTCATGACAAAACAATTCATACAGACACAATCTAAGAGTTCTGAAAAAATAGCAATAATGACATGTGCTCCAGAAATTAAAATAAGGCTACACAATTTTAATTTTTTGTCTTGAAATAATTATAGATTCAGCAGAATGTCCAAAGACAGTAAGATGTTCCATATACTCTTTACTTAGTTTACCCCAATAGTCATGTCTTATTTAATTACAATACACGGTCAAAACTAGGAAATTAACATTGGTACAATGTACACACACAGCTCTGTGTCATTTTATTACATGTATTTATGTTGATACCACTGAAGTCAAGAAATGGAACTATTCTATCTCCACAAAGATCTCTTTTGTGAAACTCCTTTACAGTTTTGGTTTGGTTCAGGTACATCAGCATCTTGAGTCTGGTCATCCTTGACACCCTAACCTGAAGAAGCTAAAGCCTCAATCAATGATGAGAACTCCAACTGACCACACCTGGCCTCTCTGTAGTATACCTTTGGTATCAAACTTTGAAATAAAAAATTAGAATTGTGAATAAAATTATGGATGCCTAACCAATTATTTGGAAATAAAATGTTGAATTATAAATGAAATATACTCAGGAATATGTTGTTTTCTAGAATCCAATGAATTGAGTTTTACTGAATGCAAAAAGTCAGACCTATGTTTTCTTTAAAAGTTGTTTTATATTAAAGCTTCAGTTTGCTGAACGTATCATTTTATGAGTTCTGTTTAGACAGTGTAGTATAGTGGGTGATCTCAGTACCTTATAGCATTTGAGCAAACTTGATTATTTTTCACTGTTTTGATATTTCATCTATTTTAGCATTTATATGTTATATTAAGCTAACATGTATTAAAACATTCATTTGTATGTATGTTTAGAGTAATTTTACAATTCTGTTAGATGGTTTGGGAAGAATTGCTAATGGCACATAGGAAATGAAGCAAATGGAAAGGCAATAATTAACTCCAGGAAATTTTATAAAAAGAAAATGTAATCATAAAACATGGCTTAGAACAATGTGAATATAATCACAATAGCGTAAAAGTTGAATATTACTTCCACTAAATCTCAAAACATGTTGGAATAAAACACAAGGAAGCAAGGAAAGAAAAACAGATAAATAAGAGGAGACAAACAGAAAATAAATAATGTCATACCCTAACATACCAATATTTTCTTTAAATGTAAGTAATCCATACCAATTAAAAGGTAGAGTTGATTTTTTTTTCTTCCTTTTTTTTTTTTTTTTTTTTTTTTTGAGATGGAGTCTTGCTCTGTCACCCAGGCTGGAGTGCAGTGGTGCAATCTCAGCACACTGCAAGCTCTGCCTCCCGGGTTCACACCATTCTGCTGCCTCAGCCTCCCATGTAGTTGGGGACTACAGGTGCCCACCACTACGCCTGGCTAATTTTTTGTATTTTTAGTAGAGACGGGGTTTCACTGTAGCCAGGATGGTCTCGATCTTCTGACCTCATGATCCTCCCACCTCAGCCTCCCAAAGTGCTGGGATTACAGGCATGAGCCACCATGCCTGGCCAGTAGAGTTGATTTTATAAAAGACATGAATCAACTGTAATTGATTCCTATTGTTCATGGTATCTATGTTCTATAAAGTTAACACAAACACTAATTTATTGCTCCTAGTAGAAATACAGGGTCAGCTTCCTGCAAGCTTCTGGTCACAACATTTTCATCGATTGATTAATATATAACCACATATTATATGTGTTTCTGTTAAAGGACACTTATTTAATATATATTGCAATTTATTAACATTGAATTCACGGCCAACAATATCATAACTCATGCCTGAATGAAGCTTATCTAACATGTAATTTCTTCATAAGGCACATGATAGCTTTCTTGTACTAAGGAACACTGGACAACCCTTTAGCACTATGCTTAGGGGTCATAATAAACAGTGAAATCACCAATTGAAAGTACAAAAATATGAAACTATGGCATTAACTAGATCACATAAAGGACATTTGCTTCCAGCATAAGAACAGAAACAAGAGAAAGTGTCACCTTGATTGACTTCAGCTAAGAATGTATATATTCGTTGACAGTTTTTTTTTGACATTCTGTATATGTCATGAATGATGGCAAAAATATTGTATTTCTTTTGAGTTATGAATAAATTTTAGTAGGCTATTTGAAAATATGGACTTGCAAATATTGAGAATTGACTATATATGTAATTTATAAGAAACTCACTTGAAATTTATTGAAATAGGTAAATTGAAAGTAAAAGAAAAAAATTAGCTTTCATATGCAAATACCGATTTTTAAAAGATGCGCGCACACATAGCTATATTAGTATCAGTTACAATAGACTTCAGAGTGAAGAAAATTAGTAGCAACAAGGAGGAATATTATATGATGCTAAAAGATTCATCCACCAGGAAGATATAATGACACTAAACGTGTATCTACCAACAAACAGAGCCTCAAAATTTGTGAGGCAAAAATTGGTAGAAATAAAAGGAGAAATTAACAAGTATGCAATTTTAATTGTGAACTTTAATATAAATTATAGAATTTTTTATTAAAAAATCAGCAAGAATATAGAAGATCTAAATATCCCGATTAACCAACAGTATCTAATCAACATGTATACACTAATTGACATAATATTCCAGCCAATAACAATAGAATACTTATTTTTTCAATTATTTATGAAATATTTATCAAAATAGACCATATCCTGGCCATAACAAACACTAACAAATTTAAACTACTTGAAATTTTACAGGGTATGTTTTCTGACCATAATGAAATTAAAGTAGAAATCATTAACAGGTAAGAGTAAAACTCTCTAAGAAATTTAGAAACATGCTTCTAAATAGTTCAAGGGTAAAAGAAGATGTCTCAAAGGAAGTAAGATATTTAGAGAACTGAATGAAAATGGAAATAAAGTTAATCAAAACACATGATTTTGCAGCTGAACAATGCTGATATGCTTATAAATACTTACGTTGGAAAAGATGAATAGTCTTAAATCAATAGTCTAACTTCTTATCTCAAGAAACTAGGAAAAGTGGAGCAAAGTAAACCTAAAGCATAAAATGGAAGAATTTAATAAAGATAGTAGCAGAAATCAATGAAATTCAAAATAAGAAATAATACAGAAATTCAATAAAGCAGAAAGTTTTCTTCAGAAAAAAATCAATAAGAATGATAATCTAGTAAAACTGGCAAAAAATAAAAAAGAGAAAGATATAATTAATATTAGGAATGAAAGAGAAGTATCACCACTGCTCCCACAGCCTGTAAAAAGATAATAAGACAATATAGAAAATAAATGTGTACTCATATATATTTAAATGTAGAAGACATAGACTAATTTCTTGAAAACCACAGACTACTAACACTCAACCAAAATGAAACAGATAGCCTAAACAGCCCTATAATAGTTTTCAAAAATTAAATTGGCATTAAAAAGCTTTCCAAAAGTAATCTCAGGCCCAGATTGTTTCACTGGGGAACTCTATAGATATTTAAAGAAGAATTAACACGAATTTTACAGAACATCTTACGAAAAAGTAGAAGATGAAATATTT
This sequence comes from Theropithecus gelada, assembly GCF_003255815.1. Taxonomy (NCBI): domain Eukaryota; kingdom Metazoa; phylum Chordata; class Mammalia; order Primates; family Cercopithecidae; genus Theropithecus; species Theropithecus gelada. Next base: position 87,859,167 of record NC_037680.1, read on the forward strand.
TCTAACTCATTTTATGAAGCCAGATTTATACTGATTCCAAAATCAGACAGTGTCCACCACCCCAAAAAGAAGAAAAAAGAAAAAAGAAAACTAGAAATATTATATTAGCAAATTGAACAAAACAATATATAAAAATAATTATAACCATGTGAGATTTATTCCAATTATGTAAGACTGGTTTAACATTTAAAAGCCAAACATTGTAACTCACCATCTCGACAGTCTATAAAGGAAAAAAAGCATAGGATTATATTACTTGGTACAGAAAAAACACTTGATAAACTCCACAGCCATTCATAATAAAAGCTGTCAGCATGTTATGAATAGATAGGAATTGTGATATTGAAAAATTTGATCTTCAGCCCATTTCTTGACAGACAACTCCTAAAATCCTTAGAATTTCCAAAGAAATGTATTTTTGTATGCTACTGAATTGACTGGTGGCTGGCAGTGCCTAGGTAGCTTCCAAATGAGGGCTGTTCATCAGAAAGACCAAGGCACAATTACAGTGGTGAGACTTTCAGATACACCCTCCAACCTATGGGGAGAGGAAAGGTGCTGAAGTCAAACTGATTACCAATGGGCAATGGCTAAATCAGGCCTACATAGTTTAGCCTGTATGAACAGTCCGAAAGACTAGGTTCAGAGAGCTAAACATGTGGAGGCTTACAAGCAGGTGAACAAGAACTCATCCTTTTAGGAGGAGGGTGGCACACCCCAACTCTATGGGGACAGAAGTTCTTATGCTCAGGATCCTTCTAGACCTCACCCTATGTATCTCTTCATCTGGCTATTTGTATCCCTTAAAATATTATTTGAGTCAGGTCCAGTGGTTCACATCTGTAATCTCAGCACTTTGGGAGGCCAAAGTTGGTGGATTGCTTGAGCCCAGGAGTCTGAGACCAGCTTGGGCAAAATGGTGAAACCCTGTCTCTACTAAAAATACAAAAATTAGCTGGGCATGGTGGCACATGCCTATAATCTCAGCTACTCAGGAGGCTGCATCAGGAGAATTGCTTGAACCTGGGAGGCGGAGGTTGCAGTGAGCTGAGATGATGCCACTGCAATCCAGCCTGGGCAACAGAGTCAGACTGTCTCAAAAAAAATAAAAATAAAATAAAAATAATAAAATAAAATAAAAATTATTTGTAACAAACCAGTAAATTTAAGTGTTTTCCTGAATTTTGTGAGCAAGTCTGGAAAATTCATCAAACCCAAAGAGGGATTCATGGAAACCCCAACTTGAAGCCAGCTGATCAGAAGTTTTGGAGGCCTGAACTTGTGTCTGGTGAGAAAGAGAGGACAGTCTTATGGGACTAACACCTCAACCTGTGGTGTCTGAGGCTAGCTCCAGGTAGATCATGTCAGAATTGAATTGAATTAGAGGACACCTAACTGGCGTTCACTGCAGAACTGATTGCTTGCTTGGTGTGTGGCAAGAAATCCCCACACATTTGGTCACAGAAGTCTTGTGAGTTGATTGTTGTGAGAACAGAAGAAAAAAAACAGTTTGAGTTGGTTTTTTGTCACAGGAATTCTACCATCTTGATAAAGAGCATCTACAACAAATCTAATACTATTGTGAAATCATACTTCATTGTGAAAGACTGAATGCTTTGCTCATAAGATTGATAATAAGGCAAGTGTGGTCACTCTCATCGCCCCTATTCAATGGAGGACTGGCAGTTCTAGCCACTGAAATAAGGCCAGAAAAAAAAATAAATAAAAGGCATAAAGATTGGAATGAAAGAGAGAAACTACCCAATTTGCAGATGGCATAATTGTCTACATTTTTTTTTAAAAATCCCAAATGACCTACAAAAGAAAACTTTCTAGAACTATTAAGTTCAACCAAGTTGCAGAATACAAGATCAACACATGAAAATGAATCATATTTGTGGTAACAAAGAACACATGGAAACCAAAATTAAAAACTCAATACCATTTACAATTGACAAAGGCTGTGTTCTTGACCAAACTCATTAGGTTCCTCTGAGCCCTCTTCTCAACTAGATCTCAATCCTGGCCTGCCCTAAGATAAGAATTCTGCCAAGTCAGATTTGCAAGAATCATTCTACCTTTGATAACTAATCCCCCTTTATATCTGATCAAGTATCTCATTCCCCACCCTTTATGTATAAGTCCTTCACCTGCCTTTAGCAAGAATCTTCCTACTGTGACGTCTCCTCTGAGTAATTTTCCACTCGCTGATCTCCTTGTTCTGATAGTTGGCTATAAATTCCCACTTGTCCTTACTGTATTTGGAGTTGAACGCCAATATCTCCCCTATTGCAATAGAATTAACCTCTACTGTAGTTGTCTTAAAGTCTCCCTTACCATTTTCACAAGTCTCAGAATAATTTCTCTTTTACACAATAATTCTAAATACAATAAAATACTTAAGTATCCACTTAGTAAAACATGTACAGGATCTGTATGCTAAACATTTTTATTTCTAGTGTGATTCTGAAAATTGCTTTGTTATCTTACTATGGCATTTTGCCAGTACTCCATGCATTTCTTGGAGGAGGAAGAATGATAGTATTGTAGATGGAGGTGTTGCTGGATTAGTTACAACAAAACTATACGCATGAGTTTTTCTTTGCAAAAATTACGAGAAATATACAATTACAGATATTCTGTTCTCTCAGCTTCTACCCCATCCCCCATTTAATGATTAGACTTAAAAGAAATTGGGTGAAAACAGGCTGTAGCTTTAGTATTCTTTAAGAATGCATTTGGGAAAAAAAAGTTTTCACCTGCATTGGACCATGAAACATATTCATATATTGAATAGAAGTCATTGCCATTATGCAATGCAACTAAAGCAAAAAGATTTTAATCAGTGATTGTTCCACAGAACAAGTCATAACAAACCTGCAATTATACTGAAAATTAAATATTAGAGAGCTCTGATTAATGGCTTTATCCACATGCCAGATATACTTTGTTTTCTGATTTTAAGTAGTAAGTTCCTTTTCTTGGACTTTTAAAAAGTCACATTTACCATCTGAGATTCTGGAATATTTAAAAAGAAAAATAAAGGAACATACATTCTAATTTATTTCATAGTTCTGCCAAAATCTCTGTATGGCCGCAAAATAAATCTGAGTTCTTTAGAGTTTCCTATATAATGCAAGATTTAAAATATCCACTATCAATAGGCTGAGTTCTTTAGAAAAAACATGCAATATGGATATATATGATTTTTTTCTGTGTGCCATCATTTGAAAGTACTGTATATCTTCCAGTAGAATTTTCTGGGTAATAGAGGCTTCTACAAGACTGTATTAAACCAACAAATGAAAGAAAGAGTGTCTGGTAAGTTTGGCATTATAGGAGGCAGGATGATGGGTTGATAGGTGCAGCAAACCACCATGGCACATGTATACTTATGTAACAAACCTGCAAGTTCTGCACATGTATCCCAGAACTTAAGGTGAAATTGGGAAAAAAAAAAAATTATCTCTTAGGGAATAAATTATCTCAGAAAGAATTTATGGATGATGATATTTGAAGTTATCTTGGTTAACTTTAAAGTTATGTAATTTCACCATAGCAAATATATTTTCAGTGCCATCCCTCGTTTTCTTGTTGGCTTCTCCTTCCTCCCCAAGCCCTATTCCCTTAACACACACACACACACACAGACACACACACACACACACCACACAAGAATGAAAGTTTGCTACTTAATAGTTTCCTAGTTCAATAAATTAAAATCTATAGGTCTAAATATGAAGATGAAATTTTATGTTTTGCCTCATAATCTTATATATTATTTTATCCCTAGGATTTAGTTAGTATACAGAAAGAAATTATAATGCCTAATAAATTTATTTTCACTTTCCTGGACCATGACAGAAAAAAGTTTTATGAAAATGAAGTTTGATCTGCCTAGAAAAGGGTGTTCAAAGACTACAAATAATCACAGAGGCAAGAAATAGTACTAAGAATAATAAAGACTGGGCAACATAGACTGTCTGAAGTTTACTTTTTTTCTGCTTTTTAAATTATTATTATACTTTAAGTTCTGGGATACATGTGCATAAATTGCAGTTTTGTTACACAGGTATACATGTGCCATGGTGATTTGCTGCACCCATCAAGTCGTCATCTACATTAGGTATTTCTCCCAATGCTATCCCTCCCCTAGACCCCCACCCCCTGACAGGCCCTGGTGTATGATGTTCCCCTCCGTGTGTCCATGTATTCTCATTGTTCCTGAAGTTTACTTTTCTAGCAAATACAAAAAAAGATCCTACTAGGAAGATCAGTGCTGACTTCCTTTACCCTAAATTCATCTAAAAAGTCACTTTATTTCTTTCTGCTGTTCTAAGAATTAACTTTGCCCCTCTCTTTATATACTTATTCTCATTCCGATGAGTAGTGCAGCAATATTTCCAGTTTCATGGGTCCTCCCCTTTCTAAAATTCCATTACTTGTGATATATGGGAAAAAACATTTTGTTTCTTCTAAAACCTGTAAATACTGCTTATTGTGACTCTATTCATGAACTAGAAACATATATTAAAAGTAGTGATTTTCAACAGACTATGGAGAAAGATAATATCTAGATCAGTTGGCAGCATTTCCTAACTACACAGAAAATCTCCCTTAAAGATTCTGATGTCCATTTGGCTATCAGCAACAATTAAACAAGGATCTTCCCTCTCTTGGTTACTTTTTTGCCCAGAAATGTAACTGGCATATGGTGGGTAGAGAGAAGAAGTACATATAACACCTCCCAGATCACAAAATACCACTGTCAGGCCAGACACAGTTGCTCATGCCTGTAATACCAGAATTTTGAGAGGCCAAGGTGAGAAGATCTCTTGAGCTCAGGAGTTCGAGACAACTATGTTGGGCAACATTGTGAGACCACATCTCAACTAAAAATTAAAATAAAATAAAATAAAATAAAATAAAATAAAAATAAAATAGTAGCCGGGTACGGTGGCACAGGCCTGTAGTCCCAGCTATTCTGAAGGGATTGAGGTTGCAGTGAGCCATGATTGTGTCACTGTGCTTCAGCCTCAATGACAGAGCAAGCCTCTATCAAAGAAAGAAAGAAAAAGGAAAAGAGAAAGAGAAGAAAGAGAAGAAAAGAAAGGAAAAGGAAAAGAAAAGAAAAGAAATTCCACTGTTATGACTCAATGTTTTGAAATGCACCCTATTCTCAGATGTATTGGGGAACAAGCAAGACTGAGAAATATTGCTGTGCCTACAACAAACCAAATTACCACTTTACATGCTGGTCATCATAAGTAATATTACTACAAATATAATATGAACCCACTGTTCAAATATAATATGAACCCACTGTCTTCAGAGTTGCTTTAGAAGTTAGGCCATGTCATTTCTAATCTCCACATTACTCAGAGTTCTCAACTCAAGGGTTTTCAAGAGAAAATAATAAATATACATTGAAATAAACCGAATAATAATTAGAATGACTATTCTCTCTGAAGAAAGATGGCTGTTATAAATGTGTTTGTGCTTTTATTTCTCAATCAAATCACAAGAATCCTTCTAATTTTTGAACACAATTTTAAAGAATGTGGAGTTTCTGACAAGAATTCAAATTCTTAATACTCAAACAAATTATGTGTGACTAGAAAATCTAGTTAAGCCTCTAATAGAAAATCTATTTCCTCATCAGTAAAATTAGAATAATTATTTTAAAATGCTTATCACAGCAACTGTATAAATTAGGCATTTAATAAATGGTAGCTATCATTATATGAAATTAGCTTTGTGGGAAATTGACCAATAAGTCAATATATATTTAAATATCTGTTTAATCCAAAGAAAAGTTGTTGATTTTACTATAAAGTTAATTCAAGATCAAACACACACAAATACTTATAATTGAGATATTTTATAATTATAGATCATTCTAGGTTTGTTGCTAAAGATAGCTTAAACTAAATGATAAAGAAATTAATTCTGATTAATTATGAATTTCCTGTGATGTTTGAGCACTTTGTCATGAGATAAAAGAATAAAACATTCACCTCTGCCCACTAAGAACTTATAATTTAATTCAGTAATTGCATTCAAATCTGTTGGATTTGTATTTAATTTTCTTGAGGGAAAATGTGTCAGCATATCACGGGAGTCAAGTAACATTAACAACTACCACTTTCTCCAAACTACTAAGTTTATAAAATGCTTGTTTATTTCAGAGAAGAAAAGAAAGGCAAGTCTAAAAAGCTAAAAGGAGACAAATATGAAAAAAAGAAAACTTATCTAGAGAAGGTAAAAATCAATTTTTTGAAACTATGAAGAAAACACAAGCTGATGTCTTGGAAGAATGCTATTGCCATCCCCTCACTAGTCTTGTTTCTTCAAAATATGTGGTACAAAGAGAAGGAAAAGCGTAACTGCTCTTTGACTTCCAAGGAATCTTAATCAGAGACTCAAAGATTGAGTCCTAGGTACTCTGAAGAATTTCTATTCTTATCCTCAAAACACTCTAAGAACTCAAATTGCTTCCAGTGGTTTAGCTGAATTCAGAGTGAAAAGAAAATAAAGTACATTTTATAAGAAAATTTCATTTTTCTGCTAGATAAAATTCTCAAAATAGCAATTTCGAGCCAAAATCTACAGAATGTTCTATTTTGAGTGTCTTTACTTTTAAAACAATTTTAGAAATAGTAGTGGCATAGGAACATTATGTCTTACTGTGCTTCTACTTATAAGTGAGCGATCATGAAATAAACACATGTGACTTGCATGTGTGTGACTGTTTATTGATAATAATACTAAAACAACCAAAGTTCAATGCCTCCAATTGAGCTTTAGAGTAGAGGTAAAAATTAAGGAAAGAAAAGTAGTCCTGTTTGAATGAAAGGGTAATCTACATTATTAACTGTTTTTAAATATGATTCCTCAAAAATGATTTTTTGAAAGACCAGAGGAAATTATGCAGTTAAGAATTAGGTAGGCTTCAAGGATCTTGGGTTGTTTTAGTTTTATTTGAATAAACCTTAGAATCTCTAAATTGAATGAATTCTCAGTTTTATTATTTTTGATATTATTTATTCTCTTGCTCTTGAGAGAAAATGAAAATTATTTCATTTTTTCAGCTAAGACACAAGGTAGACAACTCTAGTACTAACAGTCTGTTATAGGAAAAAAAGTTGATCAATTATTGTAAAAAATGTGAATTTAAACTTTTTTTAAAAATTTAAATAAAAGGACAACAAGAGCAGAAAATAACCTCTGCAAACACATTTCCAAACTTTTGTCTCCCTCAATTTGGGTATGAAATTTTACATTTTCATAATTTCTTGATAATTTACTGCCTATATTCAAAATAGAAGTGACCTGAATTAGACGTCAGGAGACCTGGGAGTCCTTTCTTGGCTACTAAGATGTCATAAGACTTGGGAATGAAGCACTTTTATAAAACATCATAAAACTTTCATGTCTAATGTCTGGACTGTGGCCAGAATTACTAAGTAGGCATAGGAAAATAACTGGTGTTTCAGATGGGTTCCATACCAAAAACTAAACAAAATCTGTTTTACTCTGGGTGCCACATTTTCAATTTTCAATTTTCAATTTTCATTTCCTTTCCACCCATACACATAGACAAGCTCTTCAGATAGCACCCCAACACTGCTCTGATTTAAAAATAACCAGAGCAGATGATTTCATATCTTACTTTTAGCCACTGAAGCCACACAGCTGCATTAGCCTATGTTTTCTTTTTCTGGAAGAATAAAACTGATCTTAAATGATAGTTATACCATGCCTCCGCTCCTTAGACATGTAACTGCAGAAACAGCTCTTGGTCTCTGTATGTTTTGAGGGATGGAGTATCTATAGTCCTGGGTAGCTGAGCACCATTTTTTTAATGACCTAAAAAGTAATGGGTACCTCAGTTTTGATTAGATCTCCCCAACTGTGATATTCTTTACTGTGTATCCCTTTCACCACCAGAAAATGACAATACTCGTCCTTATATCTTTCTTGCCAGCCCTTTCTTTCTGAGCATCAGGTAATTGTTAAGCCCTTCCTTAAATGTCTTTCTCAGTGCTTGTTGCCATAATCGTTTTCTTGAACTGTGTTTCAGCTTATAACAGTAATCTCGGCTGTATTTCTCCCAGCCTCTGGGGGCTCTTCATAACTTCCTTAAAAGTAGATCTATTCTAGACAGCCTCTTTCTTATCAGAAACTAATTTTCACCTTTGACCTGCTTTTTCCTAGACAGCAAGACTGTGTAGGAATTGCTTCATAAAGATTAGAGGGATCAATCACCTACAGAGGCCTAGATCCGTCTTGAGATGACAAATATCTGTCATGATGAGAACCCTCCAGTTTCACAAGAACTCTCATTATAGTTTTGGGCAGTCTTAGTTGGTGGGAAGATTTTCCTTTTTATTGTGCTAAAATTTGCTTCTGTGTAACTCCTTCCCATTGGTCCTAATTATGCTTTCAGTATCCAACTCGAAATAAATCTCTCCTATAGGTCAGGAGAGCCAGCAAGCACTAATGTCCTATTTGGATCCAAAGAAGAAAAGAGTGACGTGCAAGGGCTGCAAAATAAAGCTACATATGCAGGTTATTTGATTTACTTCATTCATTATTTAACAAAGACATGCCGAAGTATCTGATTCATTGTTTATAGTGGGGACTGACTGAAATACAACCAGAGTAGAAGAACTGTATTTGCTAGGGCTGCCATAACTAAGTTCAACAAACTGGGTCCTCAAATGACAGAAATTAGTTGTCTCCCAGTTTTTGAGATGAGAAGTCTGAGATCAAGATTGTCAGCAGGGTGAGTTCCTTCTGAAGGTGTGAGGGTGAATCTCTCCCATGTTTGTCTCCAGCTTCTGGTGGCTTGCTGGCAATCTTTGTCATTCCTTGGTTTATAGATTCATCACCTCAGTTTTTGTCTTCACGTTCACACGGTGTTCTCCTTGTGTGTACGTCCATCCTATGTCCATATTTTTCCTGTTTATGAGGATACCAGTTTTATTTGTACTAGGCCCCAGCACAATGACATCATTTTAACATGATCATTTGCCAAGACCCTATTTCCAAATAAGGTCACATTCTGAGATACTGAGGGTTAGGACTTCAGCATATGAATTTGGGGAGGATATAAGTTCACCCATAATAGTAATCAAATTTACAGGCTTATTAACTATGACTTTGAAGATATTACATACTTTGTCTTACTCTCCTGTTCTATAAAATGGCAATAAAAATAGGACTTAACTTTCCAGAATTGTGGTGAAATCAAATGAGTTAGCATAGGTAAAATGTTAGATCAGTGTCTAATAGTAAATACTTGATAAATATATTTGTTATTGTTTTTATTATTATTCATAATTAGCTAGGTTAATATCATATAACCATTTGTGAGTGACAAGGTCCTCTGATTATCTGCAGTAACGTGGACTGCCATTCCCCTGGCTATAGAACTCCAGACACATTCTCTGGCAAGTACTAGCAGGTCCCAAGCCTCAGGTAGGAAGAGCTTGACACCCAAGCAGAGGAATATAAAATGCAGAACTTTCTCTGAAAAGGGATGGGCAGCTTGAGTATACAGGAACTAGAATTCACCTGTGCAAACTACTGACAGCTAGACAACTAGAATTCACCTGTCCAAACTACTAATCATTAATTCATTTGTCAGTAAGAGTCACTTCTATAAAATATATTTCTGGTTGCCCAGTCAACTGTAAAGTAGCCCTTCCACTTTCTCAGCCTCATGTCCAGGTTAACAACCCAAATAGTTCCAGTAGTTCCTTATATGGTATGGTTTATTTCTCATCAGCAGCAAGTTGTTCTTTTCTGCACATGATCCATTTCACCATAATTCTTTTAAAAGAAGGTCCCTGGATTTGAAAACAAGACTTAAGTACAGTGCTGACAATATTTTTCCATGACATTATAATTCTTAATGCTTATCCGTTACTATTTTGTTGTTGTTGTTGTTGTTTAATGAATTCATAACATTCTCTGATGCTTGTTCAAAAGTGACCTTTGTTCATGATGATGAAAATGTATATACCAGTAAAACAGAACTTGTAGAAGATAGGTAGGTAGGTAGGTAGGTAGGTAGATAGGTAGGTAGATAGGTAGGTAGATAGGTAGATAGATAGATAGATAGATAGATAGATAGATAGATAGATAGATAGATAGATGGATAGATAGATAGATAAAATTTCAAGGAATTTGCTTAGAACTGGCCAGACAAATCTGAAGTCCATAGGGTGAGTCATCAGGAAGGGGAGAACAGAAACATTGAAGGAGCTGAATTCCAAAAGTGAAATTACTTCCATTCATAATGTCTCTCAGCTGATTGGCTCATGTCCGTCCAGATTATCCAAAATAATCTCCTTTACAAAAACTCAACTGATTGAGTTATAAATGTTAATCATATTCACAAAATACCTTCACAGCAACATCTACGTTGTGTTTGATTGAGTGATTGGGTAGTATAGCCAAGCCAAGTGGATACATACAACTTACCATCACAGAGTCTCATTCCTACTCTGAAAAATTATTAATGGCTGCCTGAAATGCCATTTTTAGAGGGATTCCAAGGCTGTTTCTAGCCTCAGAATAAGAGTACTTAACAGTATCTGCCTAGTAGTTTCTCCATATTCAAGAGATATACAAATACAAATATTTTCTTGTACAGGAAAAAAAAGTGAATGATCTATTCACAGGAAAGCCTGAGATAGTTTCTGAGTTTTTAACAAGATGGCTTATTTCTCATCATCAGCAAGTTGCTCTTCTCTGCACATGATCCATTTCACCATAATTCTTTTAAAAGAAGTTTCCTGGATTTGAAAATAAGACTTAAGTACAGTGCAGACAATATTTTTTCATGACATGATAATTCTTAATGTTTATCAGTTACTATTTTGTTGTTGTTTTTGTTGTTTAGCAGATACATCACAATGAATTCATAGCGTTCTCTGATGCTTGCTCAAAAGTGACCTTTGTTCATGATGATGAAAATGTATATGCCAGTAAAACAACTTGTAGAAGATAGATATGTAGGTAGGTAGATAAGGTAGGCAGGTAGGTAGATAGGTCAAAGGGGAAGTTCAAAGGGCTACAAAAATGGAATTTGCTATTTCTAATCTAATAACAGAAACTGACAAACATAAATGTAAATAATATGACCACTGTAACTAGTATGGTAAGAGTCTCAAAAATAGTATGATACTGTCAAAGAAATGCAATGGTATATCACGATGTGAGCGCAATTTCTCCAGGCCAATGGTATATGCCTACAAATTTTTCAGTTGCCATTTTCTATGTAGAATATATAATTTGGTACATTCATTGGACAATAAAAGTAATATCTAAAGACATATAAGATGGATTGCATTTTCCTTCTTGGGAATTTAAGTCATTCAAGTGTTGGTAACATATATCTGACGCATTAGATGTATAGTATGCTCTGTAGTGAGAGTAAGTGGGGGAAAACTGCTAAAGTCAGAAAAGAGATTTCACTACCTTTGAATATTTAGAAAAACACTTGAAAATCTAATAAATGTTTTAATCCTTTGTGTTTGGTAAGGTTTTTTTTTTTTTTTTTAGACATAACTCTTAGACATGACATTTAAACTGCAGTTCACCCTCTAGACACAGTTGTTTTCAAATGCTGACTTGTACCTTCAATATCTTTGAAACCCATATTTTCTCATTCAATTAGGTGATGTTTTTCATTTCCTGTTTTAAAATCTCTAATTGTAGGTGAAATAATAACTATCGTTTATTATCATAAAGCTTTCTTCATGCAGAGAGGCAGTGAAACTAATTAAAATAATCACAAAGGCATGATTGCATAAAAATATTTTTTAAATAAGAGGGAAAAGAAAAATATTTTTTTCTATATGCTATAAAAAATAGTGAATGCTCTAGTCACAGGAAAGGCTGAGAAAGTTTCTGAGGTCATCAGTGTGCTGCAAGATGAATATAATAACATAAAACTTACTTCCATACTTACCTTTTGCTTACCTTGTACTCAGAACGTATACTCAAAGCAATTATGTAAGAAACTCTTTCCAGAACAGTGTTTCATGAAGAGCAAGCACAAGAAGGTGTCCCGTGTCACTGACTCCACGTTTAGTGAGATTCCTAACACCACAGAGGATTTTGCAGGCTTGCCCGGCCATCTTCCCAATCAGTGCACACATCCTTAATGTCTTCTGATCCTAAACTCATCTCTTCATTTCTCTTCTTTAAGATCTATAATGGACATTACTTTGTACCTTATATGTAACTCCTTACCAAAAACCGTATAGTGTTCAAGGCCCCTTCTAATACTCAAGACTCTCAGGGTCTCCAGAAGCCCTACCTATATCAACTATAGAGCCCTTTTTTCTCTGCTAATCAAGTACCAGTTCTAGCCACAGAAAAATCTTGTTGGGCCCAACTTTTTAGGTCCTGCCCAGGCTGCTTAGAATTTTATACTGACATATCTTCTTTAACTTTCTTTTGCCTTCCTCTTATTCCAATGTACCAGAAACCCCCAAGCTTGGTCCCTCTTTTGTGGTTAGTTTACTTAACTAATCATACATATTAAATAGTACTAAGTGCATGACTAGAGAGAACTCAAGGGAAAATACTTTATTGTCTTACATTTCTCAAATCATTAGCATCTTTCCAATTCCATATCTCTTTCACCCCATAAATTCTCTAAACTTAATGTCAACGTCTGCCTTAAATAGATTTAATTATTATAATAAGACACCAATCTAACCAATGTTTTGAGTTAGAGACAAGCTTGGAGAAGGTAAAGCAGTGGTTCTCAACCATGGGATTTCATGGCCCACAATGGACATTTTTAAAATGTCTCAGGCATATTTGGTTGTCACAGCTGAAGGGATGGATGCAACACACATTTAACAGACAGATACCAAGAATGCTGTTAGACATCTTACAAAACACAGAACAGCCTTCTTGCAGAACAAAGAAGTGCCCATTCCAAAACGTTAGTAGTGCAGAGGAGTAGTAGCCCTGACATAAAACTACTTTTGGGTATGGATGAGTAATAAAGATGTAGATGAATTATCAATGTCTATATTTACCAGAAAGAAAATAAGCTTCAATTTCGAAGGTATATTGTTTAGCTGAAAAGAAGAACTTTATGATTCTAAATTGTTTTAGCAAATGTCCAGAGTATGTAGACATTTTTCTTGAATGGTTTCAGTATATTCCTGCCTAAAGGCAGCAGAGAAAATGTGGAAACATTTCAGAATTTTTGCAATATTATTGGCACTCTGGGAATAACAAGTATCAGTTAACCGAAGAAGCAAGAAAAAAAAAAAACAAAAAAAAACCTCAAAAGACACTGCTCTGGGACTTACTCCTGATTTTCATTTACTATTGTCAATTATGAAATCATCATCTTCCTATAATAATATTATATCTTCAGTCTCATCACATCACTGCAGGTTATATTAAATACTATTAAAAAAATAGTCTAATGATTAAGACAAAAAATTTCATCTCGTGGCTTCAAGATCCATATCGGTGTTACTTCAATTGCAATGTTATTTAGAATTATTTATGTTCAACTATTTGGAGCTGATTTGCGTTCTTCCACATTTAAGCTGTAAGTTGTGTTTTCAATTGATAGCTGTTTTCAGCACAAGATAAACACGAATGCATTCTCATAACAGTTCTTGTGGGTGCCGGCTCCCTCCCATTTTTGAAAAACTGAGAGCTCATTCCCTGGCTGTATAGTTGTTCTGTTCATCTTTTTGTCTTTGCTTGTTTGTACTGAAAACAGCATTAAAAAAATAATTTTAAATAGAAGTTTTAGGTAACTTACACTTGATGAAAGAGAATAATTTTTCACAATTATAACTTATGATATTTTTAAATGATAGAAAGTTCCTGCATCAAATGATAGGATGTCACTGCTTGCCTATTTAAAAAAGCCATTTTGAGTGGCTTTGAAAGATTCTATTTTTTCCTAGTATTAGTAATTTCTCCTTCTACTACTTACCTTGCTTCGGGAGAGCATGTCTCTTTCTACCTCGGATTATGGTTAGTGTATGTACATGTCTTCTATTTTCTTTCAGATTACAAACTGTTTACAAAGAGGAAATAAGCCCTTCTCAACCTTCTATCTCCTGGCACATTCTATTTCTATAGTAAAGTGAAACTGAATTGATACTCTAATTTGAGTCAAATTCCTAGAAATTAGAGGTTCATATATACCTGTATAAACAAAGGTGTGTACCTTCTGTATCTATAGTAAAGTGAAACTGAATTGATACTGTATTGTAACAGAAAAAACTCAGGAGTAAAAGTGTTTGATATGGCTCTGGCATTCATGAGCATCAAGTCTAATAGCCTAGGTCTGATTTTTAAAATAGTCCACCCAAATATGAAATTAACAATAAGCTCTGTTCCCATTTTCTCTCAGAGATGAGTAGAAATAAAAATCCTTTATTCTGGCAAAAAATGTCTGCTGATGCTAGCCTTAATAAGATAGTCTTAAAGTCATGGTCTACTGGCAGCTGCTATTGTAAGTGGAGAACCTAACTGATGGCAGCTACTACTGTTGGAAGCCTCTGGCAGTTACAGCTTAACAGCTCTTTTCAATAGAGTCCCCAGTGTCAATTTCTTTTCTGCTGAGTGTTTAACCTGGAACATGGCTAGGGCTCATTAGACCTAGGCAAGTAAGTTAGTGACCAGAACAGGTCCAGATAAGTAAAAGATGAATGTTGCCCAGCCAAGCTGATAGAAAATCTAGGTGCAGTTAGTAATGAACCTACTGTTCAACTCCATATCCACTCTTCTTTGCTCTGCTTTGTGATCCTGGAACTGACACTGTGTAAAGCACACTTCTCTATCCAGTGGCTCCCTGTTAAGCTCTGCCAGTAGGGAGGTCAGAGGAACACTGTTAAGTGGAGGAGAGAAAAGGAAGTTGCTGTTTCCTGTTTGCTTGCTCTTTCCTGTTTATTTTCCCTAACATACATCACCATGGCTGCAACATCTGGCCCAGTTTCCAATTTCTTTCCTATATCCTCAGTAGCAACCTCATTGTACCCCTCAAGATTATCAGCCCAGCGGGGATATTCCCTTTTCAGAAGCCTTAGGATGAGGTCCAGAGTGCCCCTTCTCCTATATTTTATGTTCTGATTTATTCTTTTGTTTCCCCAGTTTAAGCTGGGGTAGCTATTCCTTAGATAGAGTTGCTATCTCTGTGTTACTTTGACCATATTTTTTACATTTAAAGCCCTCCAATACTTGTGTAACCAAATCCTTATATTAAATGAAAAAATGTCCTGGCAGGATTACAACTAATACACCAGTTACATTCAAATATCCAAGCAGGTAGATGCACAAAGCCATTAGCCAACAATGGAAATCTAAGCTCATGTCTGGGATTTGAAGGTGGGACTCTGGTTCCATGATCTGTGTATACAATTGTGCATGTGTGTACACATAGCATGATGAGCAGGAAGGATCCAGTTAGTACAAAGAGATTGGGAAATTAAGGCAGTTACTAATATAGAAGTTTAAGGATTCTTAAGTTGGCAAAATAGCCCAGCTTCTGACTTCATCCTGCAACATCAACTCTTAACTATAGCAGTAAAAAATAATCTTGGAGTTTATTAGCACGATAAAATAATAAAATAAAAATTATAACATACATGGCAAGAATCAAAGCTGCCTTGATCTGATATGTTTGTGAGATGCAAAGGCTAAGGCACGAGATGAAAGGTAACCGCAGGCAAGAGTAGAAGGAAAGAGTTTTAATTTATGCTCTAGCATCTATCCTCCATGCCATTGTTGTGGTTGGACAAACAGCGCCTTCCCCTTCACCTCAAATATTGACAGAAACAGTCAGACTACAAGGGCCTTTACATGATATCCTAGGGAAATGAAAACGCCCTGCTCATGGGAGAAGTAGAATAAAATAGATATGGACTGAGTGGCCACCTTCTGGCATTGATTCTTCCACTGTCTTCTTTTAACCTAAGGCCTGATGAATTACAAATCTCAAGGGACTGCCTTCTCCCCAGGCTGCTGTTTTGAAAAGAAAGAAATAAAGAAGAAAATTTGAGGAGACTATGCCTGGAGAGGTGGTTGCAAATAGGTATAATGAACAAGGGCTCTGTCATCCTGGGACCCTCTCTCCTAGGAAACAGGTGGAACAAATCAAAAGATGTACACTAACTGAAGAATATATAGCTATCAGACAGAATAATTTCCCAGGAAACAGCAGCAAAGAAAAAGAAAATGTAAAAGAAATATATAAAGTGTAAAATATTAGACAACAGTTAGAAATAACAGCCTCAGAAGTTTTAGTGTACAAAGACCCACACTGAATATGCTTTTGGAGAAAGAAGCAAGTTTAACCATTTAAGAGTTGCTACAAAAGACTATGGAAAGTAAAACAGTCAAAGACTTGGTCAGCTTACCGTGGTCTTAGGGAAAAGAAAAAGCTAATACACAGGAAAATGAGAAGTATATCCTTAGTAATGTCATATTAAAATTTTAGACAATATCAGGTCATTTAAAAACTCAATACATTCTAAAATATAAAAATCATGTATATTGTGTTTTTGTTTATAATTCAGTAAAATTAGGAATTAATAACAAAAATCCAATACACAGAAATTGAATAATAGCTCATGGAATAATCATTGTATTTAAAGGGAAATTAAGAATTATTTAAAGCTGAACAGTAAGTAGAATACTGTGTGGTAAATTTGTGGGACACAACTATGCTGTAGTTAGAGGGAAATTTAGAACTTTAAATACATGTACCTTTAAATTCTTCATTTAGATACTATTTTAGTCTAAGATAGTGGCTGAGCACACAAGGTGGGAAGTACTGAGTTAGTATCTGTTTGGTGTTATTAGAGCTCTGGAGTTGCACACACGTAGGTGTAAATCTCATGTCAGCCACTAGCTGTATAATCTTAAGCAAAATATTTTACCTCGTATATTCACTTTCCGTCTCTATAAAATAAGTCTGATAGAAGTACCTCTCAGGGTGGATGCAAGGAACAAATTTAAAAATCTATTTGTTGTAAGTGTTAGCTATTATTACTTTTAGCAAGAAAATAATGAGGACAAAGGTATAACACTACCAGTGAGTCCAACTTTTAGTGGCAACTACTTTGCGTTACCAGTTTTTATAAAAGATTATTCCACGTATACATATCTTTATAGAGTGTTAAAGTCAGACATTCACAAACTCCACATTGTAAAATCCTAACGTAAAGCCAGACATTCCCAAACTCCACATCATAAAATCCAAGCTTATGCTACCTCAAAGCCCGTCTCTTCTTTTCTGAGGCCTGGGAGAGGGATAGTGACATTACATTGGCCCAATTTTGATTTTTTCCCCTCAAGATGTAACACTTCCTCTGTCCTCCACCACAACCATCCTGTCTTACTAAGTAAAGCCTGTCACTCATTTGGGTACAAGGACTTTGGGGTGATAGTTTGGTTCTCAATATAGTTATCATCTTGAGAAGTAAACTGTCAACCCAAAGCCCTCCTTGTATCTTTCCAAAAACTGAAAACACAACAAGTGCATAAGTGCCCACATGGAAATGCCTGCTGCTCCCAAGTAAGACGTTCAAACTTAACTTAAATAACTAGTAGTACCATGATAACTTCTCATTTGCAAACAAACAAACAAAAAAACTATGAACACGTCAAATTTTAAGTAGTAAAATCATTTGTGCTGTGGGTAGATTCCTTTGAAGAAAGAGCTCAGTCTGCAGAATTTCTAGGATGTTTGCTTCAAGATCAGATCAACACACTTAGGTTTGACAATTAAAGTTTCCCTGTCATCTTTTGGATATGTGACTTCTCCAGTTGTTTGAATAAAATGAATAACTGCTTTGAAACCATGTCATTAGTTTCAGGATACACTGAAAGTTTGATGCTGATTGTCTTACTTAATCAGCAAACTAGTCCTTTGTGATTATTTTAGCCCCATTTTACAGGCAAAAAAAATTAAGCTTTAGAGAGATTAAGTAGTTAATTCAAAATCATACAATTACAAAGAGGTGGTTCAAAACAAGTATTATGAGGGTTCATAGATAATAGAGATCACATCCAATAGCGGACAATTAGCATTAGTTACCCAGATGACTACACGTATCTCTTAACCTCTTACCACTAAATTAATTTTCTGAAGATCCTAGCCTATAGTAGTTTGTGCGTGTGTTATGGCTGGCTACTCTTTATTAGTAACTTTGTTTAGCTTGGAATATTTTCATTAGTTTACATTTTTCTGGTTTATTACTGTGAGAGAGCATTTTCCTGGAAGAAGGTAAAGAATATGGCTCCATTTAATTAGGGTCAAGGCAGTGCAAAGGAAGCATCTCCACAAAAGCTGACATCTGAATGAAGTAGTCCTTTGAAACTGGCTGAGGAAATGAACTTTAAACTAAATTTGAAGGAACTTAGTTGAGAACTACCAGGGCAAAGAAGCCCAGACCATTTGAGCCTGTCTGAATAAAATGTGGCCTTGGTCAGCAAGGATAAGAATAAAATTTTAATTTCATTCATCACAAGAGACCTAAGAAAATGGAAAGGATATTTTTTAAATTTGAAACTTGCATGCAAATTGTAATACATAAGTGATAGGACCTCAAAAGAGTAAGGAAGGAAGTTCTGAGAGCAGAGAACTTGTTTCTGCAGAATCCTGCTCATGGAAGACAAAGCCTTGCATTCCGCTTGGGTTTCACCTTAAAGAAGTTTACTTCAGTTGACTATTTGTGCCCTGTGTCAATCAGGAATGTTATAAAGTCAAACAAAGCATTGTACAATGGCTTGCTGAGAAAAGAGGGCGTAGTGCATTACAGAATTCATTTCTGTAAGTTATGATTTGAACAGAAGCCCTCAAGTTCTTGAGCAGAAGGATTTCGAACAGAGGAAACTATAATAGCTTGCACGATTTTTTCTATTCATCCAGAAAATTTGTACTCTTTGGCAGAATACAAAACTATGAATAAGCTTTAGGAAAATGCTATTGTTCTCTTACAGTTCTTTTTTAAATAGTCTTTTAAAATAATTGCTATTTTTTATCATTATAAAAATAGTAAGAAAGCTTGTTTTATAAATTTAAAAATAAATGTGTTTATTAAATAAGTTAAGCCTCTTCAAGATTTGGTGGAACATGCTATTCAGATCTTTGTTTAAAATGGCATACACACACAAACTTGCACATTTTGAGTCTTAAAAGCATTGCTTCCTGTTGCATTGGCAAAAAAATTAATTAACTATTAATTAATATTTTTATTTTTATGTGGGCTAATACCTAGGCTTTATTCTGAAGAGTTTTATTTTTTATTCCTTTATGGCTCTATGCTCCAATAGTACTTTGATGAATTATAAAGATTTGCTTTGTAATTGGTTATAAAATGTCATCTTTTATTTAAGTTTTTCTCTCTCACAAAACATGGTGCTTTATTTTGCATATTATTCATGCAGCACAAAGACAAATTCCATGATCCTCATTGAATTACACATTTAATGACTGATAAGATCAGCTTGCCAATCATTTATTACCGTGCATCCCACTCAGTGTAATATTCCCAACTGTAACCTAGAAAAAAAAAAGAGGAGATATAATAGTAAAACAAATCAACTTATGTGATGTGCACAAATGAGAATGGAATAAGCAAGGTAGAATGGTAGAATGCTCCACCATGGCAAAAACACTTCGAGGCACAAACAAAAGCAACCATGGATTGCATTTAATTACTACACAATAATTGTTTTACTAAGCTTAGTATGTGGTTGTAATTCACAACTCTTGTTGCACATTTCACTCACCAGAGAGAGGTTTTAACCAGTATCACCCTAATGCCAAAACCAGGAAAGGACAAAAAAAAAAAACTACAGACCAATATCTCTGATTAACATAGATGCAAAAATCCCCCCAAAAATACTAGCTAACTGAATTCCACAGCATATCAAAATGATAATTCACCATGATCAAGTGGGTTTCGTACCAGGGATGCAGGTATGGTTTAACACCGCAAGTCAAAAAATGTGATACACCACATAAAGAGGATTAAAAATGAAAATCACATGATCATCTCAATAGATGCAGAAAAAGCATTTGACAAAATCCAGCATCCCTTTATGATTAAAATCGTCAGCAAAACTGACATAGAAGGGACATAGCTTAACGTAAAAAAAAGCCATCTATGACAAATCCACAGCCAACATTATGCCAAATGTGGAGAAGTTAGAAGCATTCTCACTGAGAACTGGAACAAAACAAGGATACCTACTTTCACCACTTCTATTAAACATAGTACCAGAAGTCTTACCCAGAGCAATCAGGCAAGAGAAAGAAATAAAGGGCATCCAAATCAGTAAAGAGGAGGTCAAACTATCACTGTTTGCTGATGATATGATCATATACCTAGAAAACCCTCAAGACTCCTCCAAAAAGTTCCTAGAACTGATAAATGAATTCAGCAAAGTTTCAGGATACAAAATCCATTTACACAAATCAGTCGCACTGCTATACACCAACAGTGATTAAGCTGATAAGAACACAACCCTTTTTACAAGAGCTGCAAATAAATAAATAAATAAATAATAAAATACTTAGGAATATACCTAGGAGATGAAAGACCTCTGCAAGGAGATGAAAGACCTCTACAAGGAAAACTGCAAAACACTGAGGAACGAAATCATAGATGACACAGACAAATAGAAACACGTTCCATGCTCATAGATGGGTAGAATCAATACTGTGAAAATGACCATATTGCAAAAGCAATCTACCAATTCCATGCAATACCATCAAAATACTACCATGATTCTTCACAGAAAAAGAATCCTAAAATTCATATGGAATCAAAGAGGAGCCTGCATAATGAAAGCAAGACTATGCAAAAAGAACAATTTGGAGGCATCACATTACCTAGATTTAAAAACTACACTATAAAGCCATAGTCACCAAAACAGCATGGTACTGGTATAAAAAATAGGCACATAGACCTATGGAACAGAATAGAGAACTTTTAGGCCTCTGAGCACAAGCTAAGTCACCATGTCCCCTGTGGCCTGCTCGTATATATCCAGATAGCCTGAAGCAAGTGAAGAATCACAAAAAAAGTGAAAATGGCTGGTTCCTGCCTTAACTGATGACATTACCTTGTGACATTCCTTCTCCTGGCTCAGAAGCTCCCCAACTGAGTACCTTGTGTCCCCCGCCCATGCTTACCTTAGAACAAGCCCCTTCGACTGTAATTTTCCACTACCTACCCAAATCCTATAAAATTGCCCCACCCCACCCCTATCTCCCTTTTTGGACTCAACCTGCCTGCACCCAGGTGATTAAAAAGCTTTATTGCTCACACAAAACCTGTTTGGTGGTCTCTTCACATGGACATGTGTGACATTTGGTGCTGAAACCCAGGACAGGAGGATGCCTTCGGGAGACCAGCCCCCTGTCCTCACCCTCACTCTGTGAGGAGATCCACCTGCAACCTTGGGTCCTCAGACCAGACAGCCCAAGGAATATCTCACCAATTTCAAATCAGGTAAGCAGTCTTTTCACTCTCTTCTCCAGCCTCTCTCACTACCCTTCAATCTCCCTCTCTTGCTACACTTCAATCTCCCTGTCCTTCCAATTCCAATTCTTTTTTCCTCTCTAGTAGAGACAAGGAGACACATTTTATCCATGGACCCAAAACTCCAGCACCAGTCATGGACTCAGGAAGACAGTTTTCCCTTGGTGTTTAATCACTGCAGGGACCCCTCCTGATTATTCACCCACACTCCATTGGTGTCTGGTCACTGGGGGGATGCCTGCCTTGGTCATTCACCCACATTCCCTTGGTGGCAAGTCAATTGTGGGGATGCCTGCTTTGGCTGCTCAGGCACATTGCAGCCCAGGGCTGCTCACCACCCCCCTTCTCCGTGTCTCTACCCTCTCTTTCCTCTGGGCTTGCCTCCTTCACTATGGACAACCTTCCACCCTCCTCCTTTTCCCTTAACCTGTGTTCTCAAGAACTTAAAACCTCTTCAACTCACACCTGACCTAAAACCTAAGCCTCTTGTTTTCTTCTGCAACACCACCTGGCCCCAATACAAACTTGATAATGTCTCTAAATGGCCAGAAAACCACACTTGCGATTTCTTCATCCTACAAGACCTAGGTAACTTTGTCGAAAAATAGGCAAATGGTCTGAGGTGCCTGATGTCCAGGCATTCTTTTACACATTGGTTCCTCCCTAGTCTCTACCTACAATGCAACTCCTCCCAAATCTTTCTTCTTTCTCTCCTGTCTGTTCCTTCAGTCTGTACCCCAAACTCTGAGTTCTTTGAATTCTCCTTTCCTAAGGACTCATCTGACCTCTCCCCTCCTCCCCAGGCTGCTCCTCACCAGGCTGAGCCAGGTCCCAATTCTTCCTCAACCTTTGCTCCCCTACCCTGTAATCCTCCTATCACCTCCCCTTTTCACACCTGGTCTAGCTTACAGTTTCGTTCAGCGACTAGCCCTCCCCGACCTGCCCAACAATTTCCTCTTAAAGAGGTGGCTGGAGCTAAAGGCATAGTCAAGGTTAATGCTCCTTTTCCTTTATCCGACCTATCCCAAGTCAGTTAGAATTTACGCTCTTCTTCATTAAATATAAAAACCCAGCCCAGTTCATGGCTGGCCTTTTTGGCAACAACCGTTAGACACTTTACTGCCCTAGACCCAGAAGGGTCAGAAGGTCGTCTTATTCTCAATATGCATTTTATTCCCCAATCCACTCCCGACATTAGAAAAATGCTGCAAAAATTAAATTCCGGCCCTCAAATCCCACAACAGGACTTAATTAGCCTTACCTTCAAGGTGTACAATAATAGAGAAGAGTTGCAGTTACTTGCCTCTGCTGTGAGAGAAACCCCAGCCACATCTCCAGCACACAAGAACTTCAAAACGCCTAAGCCACAGTGGTCAGGCATTCCTTCATGACCTCCTCCCCCAGGATCTGGCTTCAAGTGCCTGAAATCTGTCCACTGGGCAAAGGAATGGCTGCAGCCTAGGATTCCTCCTAAGTCATGTCCCAACTGTGTGGGACCCCACTGGAAATTGGACTGTCCAACTTTCCCAGCAGCCACTCTCAGAGCCCCTGGAACTCTGGCCCAAGGATCTCTGACTGACTCCTTCCCAGATCTTCTCAGCTTAGCGGCTGAAGACTGACACTGCCCGATTGCCTCGGAAGCCTCCTGGACCATTACAGATGCTTTGGGTAACTCCCAGTGGAAGATAAGTCTGTCCCCTTCTTAATCAATATGGAGGTAACCCACTCCACATTACCTTCTTTTCAAGGGCGTGTTTCCCTTGCCTCCATAACTGTCATGGGTATTGATGGCCAGGCTTCTAAACCTCTTAAAACTCCCCAACTCTGATGCCAACTTGGACAACATTTTTTTATGCACTTCTTTTTAGTTATCCCCACCTGCCCAGCTCCCTTATTAGATCGAGATATTTTAACTAAATTATCTACTTCCCTGACTATTCCTAGGCTACAGCCACACCTCATTGCTGCCCTTTTCCCCAGTTCAAAGTCTCCTTCATATCTTCCCCTTGTATCTCCCCACCTTAATCCACAAGTATGGGACATATCTACTCCCTCTTTGGTGACCGATCATGTACCCCTTACCATCCCATTAAAACCTAATCACCCTTACCCTGCTCAACCCAATATCCCATCCCACAGCATGCTTTAAAAGGATTAAAGCCTGTTATCACTCACCTGTTACAGCACAGCCTTTTAAAGCCTATAAATTCTCCCTATAATTACCCATTTAACTGTCCAAAAAAACTGGACAAGTCTTACAAGTTAATTAAGGATCTGCACCTAATCAACCAAATGGTTTTGCCTATCCACCCTGTGGTGCCCAACCTGTACACTCTTTTGTCCTCAATACCTTCCTCCACAACTCACTATTCTGTTCTTGAGTTTAAAGATGCTTTTTTCACTATTCCCCTTCACCCGTCATCCTGGCCTCTCTTTGCTTTCACTTGGACTGACCCTGACACCCATTAGGTTCAGCAAATTACCTGGGCTGTACTGCCGCAAGGCTTCAGGGACAGCCCTCATTACTTCAGCCAAGCTCTTTCTCATGATTCACTTTTTTTCCACTCCTCTGCTTCTCACCTTATTCAATATATTGATGACCTTCTACTTTGTAGCCCCTCCTTTGAATCTTCTCAACAAGACACCTTCTTGCTCCTTCAACATTTATTCTCCAAGGGATATCAGGTATCCCCTTCCAAAGCTCAAATTTATTATCCATCTGTTACCTACCTCAGCATATTTCTTCATGAAAACACATGTGCTCTCCCTGCCAGTCATGTCTGACTGATCTCTCAAACCCCAACCCCTTCTACAAAACAACAACTCCTTTCATTCCTGGACATGGTTAAATACTTTTGCCTTTGGATACCTGGTTTTGCCATCCTAACAAAACCATTATATAAACTCACAAAAGGAAACCTAGCTGACCCCATAGATCCTAAATCCGTTCCCCACTCCCCTTTCCATTCCTTAAAAAACAGCCCTAAAAGCTGCTCCCACACTAGCTCTCCCTAACTCTTCCCAACCCTTTTTTCATTACACACAGCCAAAGTGCAGGGTTGTGCGGTCGGAATTCTTACACAAGGGCTGGGACCATGCCCTGTAGCCTTTCTGTCCAAACAACTTGACCTTACTGTTGTAAGTTAGCCTCCTCATTATTCCTGATACCATACCTGGCCCTCATGACTGTATCTCTCTCATCCACCTGGCATTCACTCCATTTCCCCATATTTCTTTCTTTCCTGTTCCTCACCCTGATCACACTTGTCTTATTGATGGCAGTTCCACCAGGCCTAATTGCCACTCACCAGCAAAGGCAGGCTATGCTATAGTATCTTCCACATCTATCATTGAGGCTACCACTCTGCCCCCCTCCACTACCTCTCAGCAAGCCAAACTCATTGCCACAATGCAGTCTCTCACTCTTGCAAAGGGACTACGCATCGATATTTATCCTGATTCTAAATATGCCTTCCATATCCTGCACCACCATGCTGTTATATAGGCTGAAAAACGTTTCCTCACTACACAAGGGTCCTCCATCATTAATGCCTCTTTAATAAAAACTCTTCTCAAGGCTGCTTTACTTCCAAAGGAAGCTGGAGCCATTCACTGCAAGGGCCAACAAAAGGCATCAGATCCCATCGCTCTGGGATGGATAACACTTATGCTGATAAGGTAGCTAAAAAAGCAGCTAGTGTTCCAAGTTCTGTCCCTCACAGCAGTTTTCCTCCTCCTCATCAGTCACTCCCACCTACTCTCCCACTGAAACTTCCACCTATCAATCTCTTCCCACACAAGGCAAATGGTTCTTGGACCAAGGAAAATATATCTCCTTCTAGCCTCATAGGTCCATTCTATTCTGTCATCATTTCATAAGCCACTAGCCCATCTCTTAAATCCTCTAATTTCCTTTCTACCATGGAAATCTATCCTCAAGAGAATCACTTCTCCGTATTCCATCTGCTATTCTACTACTCCTCAGAGATTGTTCAGGCCCCCTGCCTTCCCTACACATCAAGCTCAGGGATTTGCCACCTGCCCAGAACTGGCAAATTAACTTTACTCACATGCCCCAAGTAAGGAAACTAAAATACCTCTTGGTCTAGGTAGACACTTCACTGGATGGGTAGAGGCCTTTCCCCCAGGGTCTGAGAAGGCCACCACAGTCATTTCTTCCCTTCTGTCAGACATAATTCTTTGGTTTGGCCTTCCCACTTCTATACAGTCTGATAATGGACTGGTCTTTATTGGTCATCACCCAAGCCATTTCTCAGGCTCTTGGTTTTCAGTGGAACCTTCATACCCCTTACCATCCTCAATCTTCGGGAAGGGTAAAACAGACTAATGGTCTTTTAAAAGCCCACCTCACCAAGCTCATCTTCCAACTTAAAAAAGAGGACTCTGTCAATGATAGAGCCCAAAAAACTCACCAACCAAGCAAGTAATTACGCTGAACCTCCTTGGGCACTCTCTAATTGGATGTCCTGGGTCCTCCCAATTATTAGTCCTTTAATACCTGTTTTCCTCCTCCTTTTATTGAGAACTTGTGTCTTCTGTTTAGTTTCTCAATTCATACCAAACCATATGCAGGCCATCAGCAATCATTCTATGTGACAAATGTTTCTTCTAACAACCCCACAATATCACCCCTTACCACAAAATCTTCCTTCAGCTTAATCTCTCCCACGCTAGGTTCCCACACTGCCCTTAATCCTGCTCGAAGCAGCCCTGAGAAACATCACCTGTTATGTCTCCATACCACCACCCCAAAATTTTTGCTGCTTCAACACTTTACTATTTTATGTTATTTTTCTTATTAATATAAGAAGACAGGAATGTCAGGCCTCTGAGCCCAAGCTAAGCCATCATATCCCCTGTGACCTACAGGTATACATCCAGATGGCCTGAAGCAAGTGAAGAATCACAAAAGAAGTAAAAATGGCATGGTTCTGCCTTAACTGATGACATTACCTTGTGAAATTCCTTCTCCTGACTCAGAAGCTCCCACGCTGAGCATCTTGTGACCCCTGCCCCTGCCCACCAGAGAACAAGCCGCTTCAACTGTAATTTTCCACTACCTACCCACATCCTATAAAACTGCCCCACTCCTATCTCCCTTTGCTGACTCTCTTTTTGGACTCAGCCCGCTTGCACCCAGGTGATTAAAAAGCTTTATTGCTCTCACAAAGTCTGTTTGGTGGTCTCTTCACATGGACTTGCATGACAAGAACCAAGAAATAAAGCCAAATACTTACAGCCAACTGATCTTTGACAAAGCAAACAAAAACATAAAGTGGGGAAAGGACACCCTATTGAATAAATCGTGCTCAGATAATTGGCAAGCAACATGTAGGAGAATGAAGCTGGATCCCCACCTCTCACCTTATACAAAAATCAACTCAAGATGGAACAAAGACATAAATCTAATACCTGAAACCATAAAAATTCTAGAAGATACCATTGGAAAAACCCTTCTAGCTATTGGCTTTGGCAAAGACTTCATGGCCAAAAACCTAAAAGCAAATGGAATAAAAATAAAGATAAATAGATGGAACTTAATTAAACTTAAAAGCATCTGCATAGCAAAAGAAACAATCAGCAGAGTAAACAGACAACCTACTGAGTGGGAGAAAATTTTTGCAATCTATACATCTGACAAAGGACTAGTATCTAGAATCTACAAGGAACTCAAGCATATCAGCAAGAAAAAAAGCAGTCCCATCAAACAGTGGGCTAAGGATATGTATACATAGTTTTCAAAAGAAGATATGCAAATCGCCAACAAACATATGAAAAAATGTTCAACATCACTAATGATCAAGGAAATGCAAATAAAACCACGATGCGATACCACCTTACTCCTGCAAGAATGGTCATTATCAAAAAATCAAAAAATAATAGATATTGGCGGGGAGGTGGTGAAAAGGGAACACTTTTACACTGCTGGTGGGAATGTAAACTAGTAAAATCACAATGGAAACAGTGTGGAGATTCCTTGAAGAACTAAAAGTAGAACTACCATTTGATACAGCAATCCCACTACTAGGTTTCTACCCAGAGGAAAACAAGTCGTTATATGAAAAAGATACTTGCACACCCACGTTTAAGCAGCACAATTAGCAATCGCAAAAACATGTAACCAGCCCAAATGCCCATCAATCAATGAGTGGATAAAGAAATAGTTGTGTAGACACATACACACACACACACACACACACACACACACACCATGGAATACTACTCAGCCATAAAAAAGGAATAAAATAATGACATTTGCAGCAACCTGTATGGAAATGGAGACCATTATTCTAAGTGAAATAACTCAAGAATAGAAAACCAAACATCGTATGTTCTCTCTCGTAAGTGGGAACTAAGCTATGAGAATGCAGAGAATGAGAACCACTAGAGTTTTAGAAAATCAATAGCAACATATCCATGCTGCATGTGACTTCAGGAACAAATAAGAGATATATTCAAGAATCAGATAAAAAACCAAAATACCATCTTTATTACTAATAAATTGGCCTTATTACTAGTAACTGAGTAAGGCCAAATTATTAGTAATTAGCAGATTTACTCTACTCCTCCAATTGATATAGTTAGAGGAGGATAGGCCTTGCCCTAAAGGGACAGGCTCCTAACAGCAGCAGGCAAGATCATAAGCCTGTGTAAACTTCGGCAGGAAATTACAATCAAAAGGAGAAAGAGGAAGTAGCTGACACTAACATGTCCAGTTCCTTCTTCTAAAGTCATAAAGGAGGTACATTCTTTCTTGTCTTTTGGGGAAGATAAGTGAAGAAGCAGAGCACAGGGATGTAATTCTAGTAGAAATTCCTACAGAAACATGAAGAATGAGGCACAAGAGTTTTCCCCTAAAATGGACAATAATCAAAGTGATATCACAAATCTTCAATCTCGGTCATTCAACTCAAATTTATTGGGCACTTACTCTTTCAGGAATTATGTGAATATGGTATGGGATATAAGAATGGGAAGTTAAAAATGGTGGTACCTATGGATACATTTGAGAATTGTGTTTATTCATGGCCAAGATTTGTACTTTAAATGCAACTGAAATTTTTGTTTTGATTTAGATTCAAAAGTTTTACTTAGTGTTTGAGAAGTTAATGCAATATGATTATATAAGCAAAATAGATATTCCAAAAAAGTTTTGTGCATCAAAAGATAATTAAAATATTCCATTGATAAAGAATTAATTCATATTGTGTCTGGACAGTCTACCTGTGGTCACTTTTTTACCTTATCTCTCAAGAGCATAGCTCCAAATAATTCCCGATAGAAAGTCCAAGGCAAGATCCTTTTGAAGGATGACACATAAACAAAGGGAATTACTATCGGAAGGGTGAATGAGGTAAACAAGAGCAAGACCACATGTGCAAATCCAAACAACAAATTTCAATATCTTTCCAAAAGCCAAAAATATTCATACAGATGAAAATAAATGTTAATGCAAAAATAAACTTTGCAAGTTGACAATAAATCACTAGCTATTTATAGTCAAGACAGGAGTTTTTAAAGCTAAAGAGAAAATTGCTCTTCCAGCACTAAAAGATGCTTATCAGAATGTGACAGGACAGGGGTTACACATTCAAATGTAACAAGATTAGACTTTGAATTCCCAAAGTAGAAAGAATGTGTTCAGCAGAAATGGTTTTTATGTTGCCTGTTGGGCTGCTTTTGAATCAATTCTATTTATCTTTGGCATCAGCTGTGGTTCTGTGACTGGAGATTTTTAGTTAGAGAAAAAAATCAGGAATACTGAGAGTTTTCTTGCTGGTAAAATGCAATGCAAAATAATTATTTTATTATACACAGGTTTGACCTAACTTTAACTTCAATATAATTATGAGACATGACTTTTAAACTTGATTTTTAAGGTTTGTGCTAAGTGGGAAAAACTCTATAAATATACTAATTTATACTTAAATCATTTATTATAGAAAAAACATCTATTTTATTCTACATTCATATCACAATATTTAATACTTAGTTTTTGTTTAGTAAAAGAAACTTGAGAGATTCTAAAATCTGAGTGCCCTTTTGTTTATATTTTCCTGACAAGATTCGATGTGTGAGAAAAATAAAATTTCAATGACATATTAATACTGCATTTTATCAAGCAAAACATGTAAATGTATAAACTGAATATGAGCATACATGCTAAGGTCATAGTTCTTTCTTAATTTTATCAAGTTTCCCAAATGTTCTAGTTCCCCTTGAAATAATCTTTTTTGTAAACTAATAGCACCAAAAGCGGTCTCTGTTTTTTCCTTAAAATTATATATCATCTCTACAGAAACTCCATTTTATTAAAGTTTGATATATGGAGTATTTCTATATACATATGTACATTTATGTGTGTGTGTTTTAAAGTGTGTCAGGATATCATATACATTATCACACAACATTTATTATTCTCTGTAATAAATATTATTTTATGAAATGATGATACAATGTAAATAATGTAAAACTGCCAGATTATAAAACAAGTCCTTTTGTGTCTGGCTTCTTATACTTGATACAGTGTTTTCAAAATTCAGCCATGTTGTAGCATCTATCAGACCTTTACTTTTCATGGTTGAATTCATTGTATATATGTACTATATTTGGATTATCCATTTATCTATTGATGGACACTTGAGTTGTTTCTGTCTTTTGGTTATTGCAAATAATTCTGCTATCAACTTTTGCATACAAGTACCTGTTTGAGTGTCCCTTTTAATTCTTCTGGTATATTCCGAGGAGTAGAATTGCTGGGTTAAATGCTAATTCCGTGTTTTGCCTTTTAAGGAACTGCCAAACTGTTTTCTACAGTTGCTATATCATTTTACATTTCCACCAGCAAAGTTCTATGGGTCCACTTTTTCCACATTCTCACCAATACTTGCTGTTTTCCACTTTTGTTGATTATAGCTATCCTAGTAGGTGTGAAGTGCTATCTCCTTGTGGTTTTCATTTATGTTTCCCAAATGACCAAAATATTTTCGTTTGCTTATTGATCATTTGTACATCTTTGTTGGAGAAATGTCTATTCAAATCTTTTGCCCATTTTTTCATTTGATTATTTGTCTTTTTGTTGTTGAGTTGTAGGAGTTCTTTACATATTTTGGATACTAAACCCTTATCAGATATATAATTTCAAAATATATTATCTCGTTCTATAGTTTGTCTTTTCATTCTTCAATAATGTCCTTTGATACACTAAAGTTACCAATTTTGATGAAGCCTACCTTAATTTTTCTGTAGTTGTTCATGCTTTTGGTGTCAAATATCTCATACAGGAAAATTTATAGAAACATTAGGTAGATTAAAGGTTAACAGAAACTCTAAAGGGTGGAGAATGGGGAGTTAGTGCTTAATGTTTAGAGTTTCTGCTTGGGCTGATGAAAACGCTATGGAAATAGATGATGCTGATCATTGCACAACATGGTGAATATAAAATTGTCACTGAATTGTGAACTTAAAAATAGTAAAATGGAGGAGGAGATGGAGCAAGATAGCTGATTAAACTGCTCCAGTGATCTTTGCCTCCCATGGAGGAACACCAAATTAAGCGACTGTCTACACAAGAAAGCACTTTTGTACAAACTAAAAATCAGGTGAGCGATCGCAGTACCTGGTTTTAACATCATATCAAGGAAACAGACACTGAAAAGCAAAGGAAAGACAGTCTTGAATTGCTGAGACCACCCTTCCCCAGGCCCCAGCAGTAGCTACCTGGCACAGACAGAATCTCTGTGCTTGATGGGCGGGGAGCACAGTGATTGGTAATTGTGGACTTTTCACTGGAACCCAGTGCTGCCTGTCACAGCAGAAAGCAGCACAGCAGAATTCAGCCAGCACCACAAAAGGAACATTTCTACTTGCCCTAGCCAGAGGGGAGTCACCCATCCCAGCAGTTAGAATTTGAATTTTGGCTAGCTCCACCACAGTGAGCTAAAGTGCTCTAAGGTGTTAAATAAACGTGAAAGGCAGTCTAGGTCACAAGGACTGCAATTCCTGGGCAAGTCTCAGTTCTGTGCTGGGTTCAGAGTTAGTGGACTTGAGCACATGACCCAGTAAGACACTAGCTGGGGCAGCTAAGGGAGTGCTTGCATCATCCCTTCTCGAACCCCAGGTAGCACAGCACACAACTCTGGGAGAGACTCCTTCCTCCTGCTTGAGGACACTAGAGAGGAGAGTAAAGAGGACTTTGTTTTGCAACACGGATACCAGCTCAGCCACCGTAAAATTTGGTGCCAGGCAGAGGCCTAAGGCTGATTCCATGCCCTAGCTCCCACATGACATTTCTAGACATACCCTGAGCCAGATAGGAAACTACTGCCTTGAAGGAAAGGGCCCATTTCTGGCAGGATTCATCCTATGCTGACTAAAGAGCCTGTAGACTTTGAAAAACATCAGCAGTGCCCAGAGAGTACATGCCATGAGCCTTGGGTAAAACCCCGAGCCATGCTGGCTTCAGGTATCACTCAGCACATTTCCAATTCTGGTGGCCACAGGGAGAAACTCGTCTTGCTTGAGGCAAGGAGAGGGAAGAGTAAAGGGAACTTGGTCTTGCAGCTTGGTCACCAGATTGGCCACAATGAGATAGAGCACCAAGCAGGCTCCTAGGGCCTTTGATTTCAGGCCTTGGTTCCTGCAAAGCATTTCTGGACCTGCCCTGGGCCACCGGGGAGCCAGCTGCTCTGAAGGGAGAGACCCAGGCTTGGCAGTATTTACCACAAGCTGACTGAAGAGACCTCGGACTTTGAGTGAACATTGGCGGTAGCCAGGCAGTCCTCACCGCAGGCCTGGGTGGTGGTGCCACAAGAAGAGACTCCTTCTGCATGAGGAAAGGAAGGGAAGAGGGAAAAGGACTTTGTCTTGCAGTTTGAGTGCCAGCTCAGCCACGGTAGAATAGTGCACCAAATACATTCCTAAGGTTCCCAACTCCAGGCCCTGGCTCTCAGATTTCTGGTCCTGTCCTGCACCAAAGGAGAGCATACCATCCTGAAAGGAAGAACACAAGTCTGGCTGGGATTCACCACCTGCTGACTGAAGAGCACTTGGGTGACTACAGTCAACAATAATTTACTGTACATTTTAAAATAAAGAGTCTAATCAGAATGCTTGTAACACAAATAAATTATAAATGCTTGAAGCAACAGATACCCTTTATACCCTGATGTGATTATTATATATTCCATGCCTGTATCAAAAGAGCTCATGTATCTCATAAATATATATACCTAGTATGTACCCACAAAAATTGAAAATAAAAAAACAGTTAAAATGGTAAAATTTATGTCAAGTATATTTTATGACATTAAAAACAGTTTAAAAATTGCCAAAAGATGGAGTCTTGCTCTGTCGCCCAGGCTGGAGTGCAGTGGCACTATCTCGGCTCACTACAACCTCCATCTGCCTCCTGGGTTCAAGAGATTCTCCTGCCTCAGCCTCCCGGGTAGCTGGGATTACAGGCACGTACCACCACACCTGGCTAATTTTCTGTATTTTAGTTGAGATGGTGTTTCACCATGTTGGCCAGGATGGTCTTGATCTCCTGACTTCATGATATGCCTGCCTTGGCCTCTCAAAGTGCTGGGAGGAAGTTTTCAATTAAAAATTTTTTTAAAATTAGAATAATGATAACTAGATAGCCAAAGTATTATTAAATTCAAGGAATAATTCTAACTATATGAAAGAAGGAAAACAAACAAAATTAGAAGTATTTGTTAACTACATGTTTAGTGATTATTTAGAAATTGAAAAGTGGCAAATGTCTAAAGCATCTTCTTAATATCTTTCTTGGGGCATTCTATACACTTTGAACTGAAAGATCTCAACTTCATAATCTCACAAAAATTATATAAATTAAAATAAGAAGATTCCTTCTTAATATAAAAAGTTTTGTTTGTTTGTTTATTTTTCCTCCTGGGTGGAAAAAAAAATGATATTCTGAACACGACTTTGAAGTGCTGAAATTAAGTAATAACCAGTTCTTGCCCAGGAAGATTTTCTAAGATCGTTGTGAGAATGTTCTGTCTTTATTGGTCCTCCTAAGAAAATTAAAAGCTTTGGTGTTCTGAAAATAGCTGCTGGGATGACCATGATGTGTCCCTTTACACTCTCAGTGCCCTCCATACTGAGCTACCGTAGTGACTAATGCACCATTTCCCTCCCTCTCCCCTGTGCTGCAGCTCTCCTTGGATTAGGCATACATTCTCCTTCTAGGACCCTCATCCCTTTGTCCCCTTTATCTAAATCTTTCTCATTCTTAAGGTCTTATGTTAGAATTTGTAGCTGAGTATGTCTTTTTTCCCCAGTTTGATTAAGTGTCTCTCTATGTATTCTTATCACATTTAAACTACTTGCTTCACTATGTTATAATTCATTTTTAAAACTTGTTTATTTCCATAATGCATCAAGCTTAAAATAGATTTTTAAGATAAATTTATAAAATAGACTACTGGACATTTCTCAGGCATGCCTCTCTTCATTGTTGTGTTAATTTAAGCAAATAATTTTATTTTGTCTAAATTTCAACAGGGGGGTCATTTAATCCAAGGGTCCATATTCTTTTCATGATATTATGCTAGCTAATGAATGAATGAGTAAACAAATGAACAAATGCACAAGAAATAAACTGTACTAAAATTTGTAATATAGACAGCCTCTCTCATATCAAAGCATATGATTCAAAATTTAAAGGATCCCCAAATCCTTTAAATTTTTCTAAATTGTCCACCCACATGTAGAAGGCACATTACTCTCCAAATGTGTCCTGCTAGCAAGATCCTACTTTTTGTCAGGTGGCAATGGGGACAAAGAGAGTTCCATCTTCCAAGTAGAAGGTCAGATGGTTTTAGAGTCTATCAAAAATAAACCTACGTAGAAAAAAATAAATAAGGCTGAGCACGGTGGCTCATGCCTGTAATCCCAGCACTCTGGTAGTCCGAGGTGGGTGGATAGGCAGGCAGATTGCTTGAGCCCAGGAGTTGGAGACCAGCCTAGGCAATGTGACAAAACGCCATCTTCACAAAATACAACAACAACAACAAAATAGCGCAGCATAGTGGTCAATGCCTGTAGTCCCAGCTACTTAGGAGGCTGAGATGGGAGAAAGACTTGAGCTGGAGGAGGTCGAGGCTGCAGTGAGCTGTGATTTCACCACTGTACTCCAGCCTAGGCAACAGTGGGACCCTATCTCTAAATAAATAAATAAATGCCAAAAACCTAATGAATCTCCCTTATTATTGGCAATGAGGGCAACTTCTAAGAATGTGTATTACCTGTCTCTTTTTTTTTTTTGAGACGGAGTCTCACTCTGTCACCCAGGCTGGAGTGCAGTGGCCGGATCTCAGCTCACTGCAAGCTCTGCCTCCCAGGTTTACACCATTCTCCTGCCTCAGCCTCCCAAGTAGCTGGGACTACAGGTGCCTGCCACCTCGCCCAGCTAGTTTTTTTGTATTTTTTTAGTAGAGACGGGGTTTCACCGTGTTAACCAGGATGGTCTCGATCTCCTGACCTCGTGATCCGCCCTTCTCGGCATTCGAAAATGCTGGGATTACAGGCTTGAGCCACCGTGCCCAGCCTACCTGTCTCCTTTATTGTTTTTCATTTTAAGCTTTCTACTGTGTTCTAACAGTGTTACCACTATTTTCCAGAATATAAGCTGGCTTTTTCACTGTTTTCCAAATGGAGACCCTATAATGTATAGTTCTGAGTCTATAAGTTAATAGTAAAATCAGTGATTAAATAATCTTAGCTCATAGATGACCTTGGAATATGAACGTATAGAAAGGGTATGTTGTTAGAGTTTGATTTTTATTTTTATTTGTTGCCATATCAACCCTGCTAGGTATTGCTTGGTACCCTGCATTCTTTAAAAATGCAGAGTCTCACAATCAACTTTAGATTCTAGCCAATAAAGTCCTCAAATCCCGTCATTTCTGATGTAAAACTTCCTATTTGAAAAATAGCATCTGCTTTCCCATGTCACCAGTGTCATGACGTAGATCCCTATGGAGAGGATCCTGTGGAGATGACACCAGGAGGTGGGAGCTGTTGTAAAAGAGCAGTAGGGGACAGTGACAGAGACAGTATTAAAAGTAGAATGCTGCTGACTTGAATCCCAATCTATGTTGGAGCAAATGGTCCCCTTAGGGTAAATCAACAGAGTAAGTGTCTATTCATGCTGAATATGTGAAGAGAAAGAGGACAGGAAATTTTATTTTCCAAAGTAGAAATTGACAAAGTAGAAGAATTATTATCTATGTTCTTTCAAAAATACCACTAGAGGATCGATGCTTGATTGTGCTAATCATCCTTGATTTTTCTTGTTTTGAATTGAATTTAGAAATAACACTAAGGATGATTTTTACTTTTATCTTCTTACAGGAACTGCCCAAACTCCTTAGTCTGGCATTCAAAGGACCTTTATAATCTTGTGGCAATGTATGTTTGATTTTGACCTCTTCTTACTCTCTATGTAAACTCTTTTACTGGCTAGGGTGGCGGCATTGCTGCTCTTAAAGTTTTCTTCATATTATTGCACCAACTGAATTGCTATCCTTTTCCCAGCTCATAGGAGCCCATCCATTTTTCAGGGTAAGGACTGTGGTTGGTCACTCTTATACCTACAATGTCTGACCCACACTATGGGTCCAGTATATATTTGTTGAATAGATGAATACTTGCTGAATACTCTTGAAGTTCAGATTCATTCCTTATGTCTAGAATATTATGGAGTGCAGTCAAAGGCATCAGAATCCTATGGATCCTTTCTCTTAAGAGAATTAAGGCACAGTATTTTATTAAAAGAATATTGCCAAAGTCTCCTTATGCACTAATTTTCTGCTTAATAGTGATACAGACCTTCAGAAAAATACCCTAGTCTATTCAAAAAGTGGATGAGAAGAGCTATACTGAGCTAGGGAACTTTCTAATTGATGAGAAGGCCAGTTTACCTTGGGCTACTTAGATTGTTTGTATTAGGGAACTCTATGATAGAGCATTGACTTTGGAATCAGGCAGACCTGATGTATGTTGTGCTACCTTCCAGGTATGTGACCCTGGTGAGTGACTCAATGGCTCTGAGTCTCATTTTTCCATCTTTGAGATATAGTTGCTATGAGTATTCTGGAAATAATGTTAGTAAAATTGTTTAGCACATTGTCTAGCACACAATAGGTATTCAGTAAATGTCTGTGGCTCCAACTTTCTAGGGACACAGAGTAAAGTGTCTGTTTTAAACATTGTGTTAACATTGTATTATGGTTACGTATTAGTCTATTTCATACTGCCATAAAGAACTGCCTGAGACTGGGCAATTACTTGGTAATTTATAAAGAAAAGAGGTTTAATTGACTCACAGTTTAGCGTATCTGGGGAGGCCTCAGGAAATTTAAAATCATGGTAGAAGGTGAAGGGGAAGCAAGGCATCTTCACAGGGCGGCAGGAAGGAGAAGTGCCAAGTGAAGGGGGAGGAGCCCCACATAAATCCATCAAATCTTGTGAGAACTCACTATCATGCCAACAGCACTGGGGAAACTGCCTCAATGATTCAATTACCTCCTCCTAGTCTCTCCCTTGACACATGGGGATTATAAGGATTATGGAGATTACAATTCTAGGTGAGATTTGGGTGGGGACACAAAGCCTAAGCATATCAGTGATATAATGATATAATACATTTAATGTCTAAAATGTAAACCTTTAAAGAACATAGAAATTCTATAATCCAACAACTGAATCCTATATGTAAGAAGGCTTAGAGAATTGAAGTAACAGATTAATCTATGGCAGTCTATTGTGATATGTCATATTTCATTTTATTTTATCTTTTATTATACACTTGAAAAGTACACACACACAGTTTTTGACTCAGAGTAAACCTCAATGAAACTGCACAAAAATTCTTTTTAGGAATATTTGTTTAAAGGTATCTATGGTATTTGACTTAAAGCTTAGCAGACTATTTTAGATCTTATGTTATCAAAGATGAAATGTGGTTGTAACTTAAAAAAGGAATAAACCAGAATAGATTCCCTAGTTGTCTATAAATATCGGAAAGAGAGCTCATAGAAAAAAAATTAATGGAACTACAGTGGATGTTGGCCAATTTTGATTGAGTCTGGTGTCTAGGGTTTTAAAAATTTTTCGGAACAACTAAAATGTAAGTGGAATGGAATTTAAAGCTTTGCCCAGTTAAAACTTCTGATAACAGAATTTTCTTACCACCTCTTAAAGGCCAAACCTTTCAGATTATGGCTAACCCAGAGAAGTTAGAAAATATGCTTTGTGACCTCAGGTGATCATAAGCCATATTGCAACAGGTGATGGAAATTTCAACCCTAGCTCAGATGGGTAAAATTAGAGCAAAATCTGTATACATTTAAAAATTGAACAGTTGTAATAACTACAATAGCTAGTGCTTACAGAGTATTTCTTTTTTCTGACAAATTATTTTATTTAAGCTCCACAACAATCCCAATGAGGTAGCATTATCATTCCCATCTTATACATGTAGAAATTTAGGCCCCAGAACTTAAGTTGCTCAAGGTCTTACAGCTAATAAGAGATGGAACCAGTGATTTAACAGGCACTCTGACTCTAGAATCTGAACTCAGCTCTTTTATGAAACTAAACCACATCATACGTCCCTTCCAATGCATGTCTCTTCTCATATCACTATAGCAATCAGCATCTCATGACAAACAGCAAGGGGCATGAGTAGGAGAGAGCAGAGTCCTGACTGCTAATGTGCTGTTTGATCCATCACAGTTTGGATAATTGTCCTGAAAGGCCTCATTTTATCTTTTCATGTTATATACTTGGTGCCCATGAGCACCAGTAGAAGTATGAAGGTAGGTACAAAAGGTATTATTGGTTATTTCACCCATTTCCACTGCAATAGATCATAAAAACACTAAAATCAAATGATACCACATTTTATTTGAGGGATTTGAGGGGAGGGGTATTGAAGAGAGAAAGTAGCATACATAGCATATATTAAGACAAAGTGAAGTGTTGATTTTTACAGTGATACTATGTAACTGTTAGGCAATGCAGAATAAGAGTTACGTAAACCTTGCTGGATGGTTTGCAGATGGCCTTGGCCAACTCAGGCCTTCCTCTGTCTTCCTACTTATAGTTCTCAGAATAACTGTAGAGTGAGCTGGAAATATAACAACCTGAGATAAGGGGAAACTGTCAAGGATAGTCTAGGAAGCTCTGTTTCTGTCTCTCCTAGAAAAAGATGTGCTATAAGACTTTAGCTCAGCAAATCATGGTGCCCCTGGGTATGAACCCAGTGCAATCGGCTCTCAGGGTCCCTCAGCTCCAGTACTACAAGAAACATGCACAGATGAAATTCCCTCTGCCCTGGGCAGCTTTCATGAGCCTTTGGGAACCAGCTCTCCACAAATCCTAGGTTTTCGTTGTCCCTTGCTGCCTATCTGTAAGTAATAAAGCTGCTTCACCTAACTTGTTGTGTGAGCATTCTGTCTCACCCAACTCATGCAAGTGGACTGATGCCCCTGCTTGATATTGGCAAGGTGTTTAGAGTTTTTTCCTGTGGTAGATACTGGTGGATGGCGGACCTTCTTCACAAGCCAGAAGATCTAGTAATCAGATCTCTTTTGTGTAACTAGGGAATGCATAAAAGCAATCCTAATTCCAATGAAAACCAGATTTATTGTAGGAAGGTTAGTAAGTGTTTGTTAACATTGGGAGAAAATAAGTAGGACAAGAAAGATGCGCCCCGAAAGATAAACCCCAATGAGTGAATAGGAAGTCCCCTCGTAAACACTTAGTGTAGAGATTGGTAGGGGGAATAAAAGGTTTTCACCTGTTAGGAAAAAGGATATAAGGATAAAACTGGAGACACTGAAGACATCCAACTAATGTTCTGTTAATACGGCCCCTAGAGTGGTGTTCTTAATATTTTTCAAGAGAAGAAGTCAGTTTTCAATTTCCTTAGGCACAATCCAGGACCTAGTTTGCTGAGGCCACATAGGATTATGTAATTGTGAACAGTGGATTTAGAGGGAAAAGGAATAGCTCATATGAATACAATTAGGTGAATTAAACTTGTTCCTAATGAACGGTATCCAGTAAGTGTAGCTAGATAGTCCAGAATAGAGTATCCTATGATAAATCATGTTTAGCTTGAGTTCATAAAGACAACAAATAGGCATAGGGAAACCCATTCTCCTGGAATATCCTGCTTTCACTTTGAGTTATTCCCCTGTGTCCCTGGAGACAGCCTGTGAGCATGGAGTCAGAGCGGGGCTGTGATTTTTGATTTGTCATTCAAAGTAAGCCTCTAGCAATGATTGGAAAATATTGGAAACAGGAGGTAAAAGTCAAGCAGTATTTTTAGTTGTAATGAGATGGCTGGAGTTCAGAAAATGATGCCTACTTAGTGGTTAAAAGGAGGAGCCACATATATTATAGGATAGTGGTTAAGTATCCAGTATCTAGAATAAGATTTCATCGTTCAAATTCTTACTCAGTCACTTGTTATGTGAGTTACCTTACTCTAGTTAGTTTTTTTTTTTTATTTTCAAAACATGAATAATGATAGTACTTACCTCACAGGGGTATTGTGAGAGTTATGTAAGTGATTACATGTACAGTTCTCAGAACTATTCCTTGTACATCAAATATCAGCTTTTCTTATTATATAAGATAACCAAGTCAACCATGGATGGCGGAAAGACTTTTAAATCAGAACATCTGTAAAAACACTAGGCAAGAAGGGTATCCTAAATTATTTCACTGGGAAATGACATGAATCTGGGTTCCCTTGCCAGGCTGCAGAGAGATGAGCAGACCATTCTGTCCCAAGCCTTGGAGCTAAGTCTTCTGCTATGAGTTTTACTTCTCAATATGTTTTCCCCATTGCAGTTAGAGAAATGTTTTTACAAAATCCAAATTTGATTATATCACTCCTTTGGTTAAACCATCTAGTGACTCGTGATTTATTTTCATAAAAATAACCAAAAGCATAATATTATCTGTAAGTAGATTATATAATTTATCACTCAAAGCAGGACACTTTACTAGTTAAAGGGGCACAATTATTACTCATATCAGGACAATAACTATAACCCAGGACTACCCACAAGTAAAGAGGGTCATCTGTTCATCCTATCTACAAGTCCCTGTATGAATGTATGATCTGGTCCGTGCCTTTTTTATGCCAACCTCGTTTCGTATCACTTTCCTTCTTGAGCCTTGGTTTCCAGCCACACTATTTTTCTTTCAGTTTCTTTCAATATTCTTCTTCCTGCCTTTGCATGTTTTTTTATCCCACCCAACTTCCCCTTTGCTTGGCTAACTCCTTTTTCTGTAAATTTCTTCTCATTTCCCTTTGTTAGACAAGCTTCCCTGACTCTCACAGACTAGATAAGGTTTCAAGAAGAATGCTCTCTTTACTTTGCTTATTTGTCCTTCATATTTTATATAACAGTTTTAAATATTATGTTTGTATCTTTATTCAATCATTACTTGTTTATTCTGGCTAAGTTATGAGCTCCTATCTGCTTTGCTCACTCTGCTTTGTACCCCAGTGTGGTGTCTAGCACAATGTAAGCGTGCAATGTTGAATGGAAGCATATTTTGTTTGCCTCAGTAACTAAGGTGGAGCAAAACTGGAATGTGACTGTCATCCTTAGATTCAACTCTGCAGAGCCAGAAGGACAAAGGCAAAGGATTACTT
The DNA here is from genome assembly GCF_003255815.1 of Theropithecus gelada. Lineage (NCBI taxonomy): Eukaryota > Metazoa > Chordata > Mammalia > Primates > Cercopithecidae > Theropithecus > Theropithecus gelada. The sequence goes on from NC_037680.1 coordinate 87,900,450, forward strand.
AGAGTTAAAGTTAAAGTAGTGACTCTCCGCAGCTACGTATGAGGTCTGGGTAGTGGCAACTGCTTCTCTTATTAAAACATGGTGGCAGCTGATGGCCATGTGACAAACTATGATGGGCTAATATCATTGTATTGTACTTGCCAATATTCACATATACTCTGTCTTCTGAGAAACTCAAACTGAATAGATTATAATAGAAAATACATTGAGTTTACAATATGCATTGTTACCTTTCTCTGTTATTAAACATGCTTTCTCCTGCTTTGCCATAGTGTATCATTTGTCTGCTTTTCTAGTACATTTCTCTGTTGAGAAACCAGTTAGAGCTGATGAATACTTCCCCATAGGGAAATTGCAAGTTAAATCATTATAGGGAAGCTGTTATACATTAACCTAAAATTATTTCATCTTTTAAGGAAATGGAGCCCTAAAATTATTAGTTTGCTTTGTGTTGACTGCAGAGAATGCCTTTTATTTAATTCTATCTTAAGCGGGTTTGTTCTTTAAATTCTAGTGTCATTCTTGTTATGCGGGGAAAAAAGAAGCACTTCCAGTACTATTCACAGAAATCCTGTGTATTTTACTAAGAAATCAAGCCAAGAAAATTACTTCACTTTTAATTTTTTTTGTCCCTAAAAAAGTGAAAGTTGAATGCTACCACAGAATGCTGCAAATGTAATATTTCTAGGAAGTCTGATGGGAGTTATTTACAAAAATATTTACCTTGTCTTCTGGGAGACTATTTCTTCCTTTGATTATTTTTGACTTCTCACCTATTACACCTTAAACTTCCTCAGAGGGTAGCAGTTGAATGACATGTTCTCTTTGGAAATCACAATGTGAGTAGAACATGTGAAGAAAAAACAAAACAACAACAGCAACAAAAACAAGAAAACCACCACCATTTTGCTAAGGCAGCTAAGTTTTCAAATGCTGGAGGGACAGTTGTGAAACTAGAGTACTCACTGAATTAGGTCCAGTTATTTCAGAACAAAGGAAAGTAATCAGTTATGCTTGGAGACTGTGCACTTGGTCTACTTTCTTTTCTTATAGATTTCATGTTATTGTCTCAAACAGTTACACCATTCTCAAGAGTCACCTCCCAGAATGCACAAATCTTATTTCGAATGGTAGCTGCCTTTTGCAGCCAGAACTTTTATTAAAAATCAAAACAAAACAAAACTGATTTTTTTTTTGTTTAAATGTGTAACTGGATCTGCCTACATCTTAAATGCCACATCTCTGCCTTATAGGTCTTTTTCATTGAATTCCAAGTTCTTTCTCACAACAGGAAAAAGTAGGCGCATGATAGTATTTCCATATGTCAGAAATATAGTACTATATATAATGTTTTGTTTTTGAAATAAATTCCAAATTATTGATATATTTAGCTAATTCCAATGTTTCCATGCTAGTTTTATTACAAGGACTAAATATAGTCTTCTACTAAAAAACACATTTATTTGGAAACATTGGTGTAAATTGGAGAGGAAAATAATTCATCCTATACTTTCCATATCACTGTCCCTTATTAATACATACATTAATCAGAATCATGGCTGATTCTGTAACTTTATCAATAGTGCCACCAGCACTGTGTACATTGACAGCAGTATCACCCAATTCATAATTGAATGAAAAATGGACTTTCAGTGCCCATAAAAGTCTCTCGTGCATTTTCTCTTTCTTGGAAATTAGAAAAATTCTATTTGTTGACATTATGTAAAATGCATAAAATCTATACATTTGTTAGTCAAAAGGAATATAGATTTCTTTAAAATTCAACTCATAAATAAATTCACGTAAATCTTTTCATTTACCTATAAGAGAAATCTATTCTGGGTTGAGCAATACTATAAATTTCTAAAACTGGTGCAGTTTTTTCTAAGCTATAAAGAGTTTTCAGACAATAGCACACATATTATCATCATAATTTTCATAATCATAACTAATATCAGTGTAAGCTTACTATGTGACTAGCCTTGTTTTAAGCAGTTTACTTGAGTTAACATATTTAATTCCTCAACAACACCACAAATTGAGTTCTAATACTTTTCTTTTAAAAGCAAGGTATCTGAGACACAGAAAGAGTAAACTAATGTTCTAAGATGACTCAGTTTAGATTAATGATCTAGCATTTTAAATAACTTTCCAGTTGAGAAGCTGGAAATGGTAGAAACTAAAAGACTTCCAACTCTGAGGAAATTGTGGTAGAAATGGAAGCAGAATAACCTATGATTGAACTTAACCGATGTAGGTGATTGAGGTTGTATTTGAAGAGACACAATGCTTAAAGAAATAAAAGAAACCCAGACATAAAAACTGAAGCTTTTGTGGAGATACATAAATACATAGGTCCTTGGAAAACAAATGAAGTAATATAACTGCATATAATTTGTTAACATATATAAAACATAGGAAAATGGAAATACAGTGTGTACCTAAGTGTACATTTCTCCGTGTGAAATTTATTGTGTGCTTTTACTTTACATAATCTGTGGAGAGTATAGAACATGATCCCTACCCTCGAGGGATAATGAGGGGTCACTTTCAGGGAAGAGACTATAAACGCTATGAATGTCTTATACTTGCATGAACTTGCATGAAACTACATATTTTTCAGAGATGTTTCATAAATTATTTCACATTAAGTTTGTTTAATAGCTATATAAAAATCCTTCCTTTTCCCAGCACTTTGGGAGGCTGAGGCGGGTGGATCACGAGGTCAGGAGATTGAGACCATCCTGGCTAACACGGTGAAACTCGGTCTCTACTAAAAATACGAAAAATTAGGCAGGCATGGTGGTGGGCGCCTGTAGTTCCAGCTACTCGGGAGGCTGAGGCAGGAGAATAGCGTGAACCCAGGAAGCGGAGCTTGCAGTGAGTCCAGATCATACCACTGCACTCCTGCCTGGGTGACAGAGTGAGACTCCATCTCAAAAAAAAAAAAAAAAGAAAAAAAAAATTCCTTCTTTTACAGATGAGTAAACAGCGGCTGGAAGAGGTGATATGACTCACCCAAATTGACAGTTAGTAATAAATATATTAAGGAGAAGAAAATAAAGATAACAAAAGAGGTATGAACAGGATGCTTTGTGACTATCAAAAGATGAAGATGGAGACATTGGAGAAGCCTTCATGGAAGAGGTGATAGTTAAATTGACCATTGCAGGATTCATTGCTATAGGGAGAGAAGGAACATGAGCATTGAAATTTTAGGGAACAGTAAGAGTAGGACAGATGAGGCCAGAAACTGTCAATATATTTGAAAACAACAATCAGTGTAACTTTACTAAAATTTTGGTAAAGACTAAAGAATGGGAGAAGATATAATCAGCAGAATAAAACCAGACTGTGGAGAACTTAGAATGTTTTAGAATGTAAGTTCTAACAAAAATCGCTGGAAGATTTTCTTTTCTTTCTTTTTTTTATTTTTTATTTTTTATTTTTTCTTGAGAAGGAGTCTTGCTCTGTCACTCAGTCTGGAGTGCAGTGGTATAATCTCAGCTCACTGCAACCTCTGCCTCTCGGATCCAAGTGATTTTCCTGCCTCAGCCTCCTGTGTAGCTGAGATTGTAGGCACGAACCACCACGTCCAGCTAATTTTTTGTATTTTTCGTAGTGACGGGGTTTCACCATGTTGGTCAGGCTCCTCTTGAACTCCTGACCTCAAGTGATCCACCCACCTGGGCCTCTGAAAGAGATTTTTCTTTAATCAGAAATATGACATGAAAATAATTTTAAATTGAAAAATTAACCTGGGACTCTTGAATAGTATAAACTAGAAAAGAGGAAACGAGTCCAAATTCATCTTCATCCAACCCAAGTTAGTTGCTTGTCAAATGTTAATGTTCCTATGATACCTGAAGATGTAGTTAAAAATGCAGATTCGAATCAGCAGGTCTCTGATGAGGGCTGAAATTCTAAATTCCTAACAAGCTCACAGCTGGTGTAATGCTTTTGCTGCTGACCTGCAGGAGTTAAGTGGCAAGGAGGTAGATCATTTCCTGTTCATGTCTCTGAAAATAGAGTGTAGAGAGCTTTCTTTTCTCTGTAGAGTGAATAGAGTCTTACACCTCCAATTCCTAAGGATGTTTCTCTGACTTGAAGCTTGAGTCTTGAAAGCTAATTTTTAAATTAAAATCTTCACAGAAAGAGACAAAAATAATAGAGATTTAACTTACAAATTTAAGCTCAGAAGGCACTCTATGGATCAGAAGAGACTTATGTTGTGGAATAGACACAGAGGACTTTAGATGTCAATGCACCCCACAACCAACAGAGGTTCATACTACCGTCCCCAATTTCCTGTCCTCCCAGTAGACTGCACGTGCCTCAGGGTCAACCATTATAACCTGTTATTCAGGTCCTGACCCAGCCCATTCTTCCTACCTTCTTGATTCATCAGCCCAGGTTCATAGTAGACAACAAGATAAAAATCATTATCATCAAACTATCATCCATACCAGCTCTCCATACATGTAACATTTTCTATCCTAGTCACTGAACCTCCATATTTCTGATAAAGAAGGCAATATATTTCTCCTCCAAAATACGAACCTGTGATGCCACACCAAAGACATTTTAATAATCATGTTTTGTGTCTTCCGGTTACAATGTTTGTCATTCTCTTTTCTTACTCAAATATATGTTCCTTGAATTCATCTCTCTTTTTAAACAACATTAGATCTGTCCATACCAAACTAAAACAAGGGCAGAAATTGAAACAGAGCATTCTAAGGCCCGGAAGAAAAATTTAACAATATCCCATTGAATCTAAGAGGGTCACTATGGCACACCACAATTCTTCTAAAATTTTAACATTCATAAGAATCACCTGGGATCCTTTTAATAATACAAATTGCTAGACCATACCCCAGAGATTCCAATTCAATCTGTATCTTAAGTATCTCCTCCGCTTACTCTAAGTCTTGTGGTCTTAGGTTTTCCACTAAAAAGCACAGATACAGTCTAAATAATCCAGAGATGTGTGTACGTATTTGATCTCAATCACGAATCAGCCAAGTAACATTGGACAAGGCCCTTGATCTATTTGGGTCATAACTTCACATCTAATTGATTTTTAAATATCTATTTCAGCTGTTTTTAATGATTGTAGAAAGATCTATTAACCTACCATATATTGAATGCCAAAGGAAAGTGTTCCAAATGTAGTAGAATAAATATAATGCATAGTAGAAAAAATAATTCTCCAATTGGAGAATTAGGGAGTAAACAAAAGAGAGACAAAGATGGAGGGATAAAAAAAAACTCTCTCATTCGTAAGTCAAGGTTATATTCAGCAACCTGAACACTTAATGTAACTGCTTTTTGTTACTTCCATTTGTAGAACTGAGCTATCAGGTGTTTTTCATACTATTTGATATTCTTTTTTTTCCAGTTTGTTCCTGGATGTAGGAGCCAGTGTGCTACAGGGGAAGAATGTTCTCATGCACAGTCCAAGATCAGATCATTTGTATTGGTTAATTCCAGCTCAGTAAGAGTTAGGGTTGTTTCTTTGGGGTGACAGATTCCTTTGGCAGAACAGGTTAAATTTTGCTGCAGTAAATTATCATATGCTCTCATCAGTACGCCTTCTTCCTTGGTAACTTTCGTAGTATGTAGAAGTAGCCTCTGAATTATGCTAATGAATTATTACCTCCTGCCCAGAACTGCATGCACACGTCTTCAATGCAGCTGCTTGCATGCAGTGGAAATGAGAAAATTTTATGAAATAATTATCTTCAGAATAAGTTTGAAAATTTATGAAATTAAATGCTATTTATTCATTAACATTTGAAAAACCAGAAATATCTTTCCATCTGCTTTTGATGAAATCAGCCCTTTATTCAGTTCAATATTACCACAAATTAGTCTGCTTGCTTTCATAGCCTTTTCACACTCTCCATTTCCTTCAACTCTTAGAAGTGATGCTCACTATAGCTTAAAGACAATGCTCTCTGCTGATGAAACAACTGCAAATTACAGATACACAATACAGGAACATTTAATAAGCTGAATAGAAGGATTTACAATATGCATCTATGCATGGCTGTCTGAACACTTTTGCTTAGATTTCATATTTTACTTTCTATGGCTGGTTTGATGGAAGTCTTAAGAGAATAATACCATTTTATAGCTTTTCATGATTACTATTGTACTCTGTTACAAACTGTATATTCTTCATTGAGATATGCTAAACAGTTTTTTCTTTTTTAATAATGGTGAAAATCTCCTTTTATACAGTGTTCAGAATGAAAATTAATATTAATATTGTTCTCCTCTGGGTTAGTAAAATGAATTTCAATGACTTCAACCAACTGTGGAAGAGAAAAGATTTTGAAATAAATGGATAAGATTTGGGCATAGGTTCTAAAAGTGTTTAGCTGGTAATGATTTACACTGAAGGTACTTTTATTATAAAAAAAGAAATTGGTGAAATCAAGTGCGTTTAGTTGCTTCTACTAACTTTGTCATATTAAAATGGAAATTGCTCACATAACAGTGGAATTTATTCTCACATATTAAAAAGTGTTTGAGAAACCATCCTGGCTAACATGGTGAAACCCCGTCTCTACTACAAATACAAAAAATTAGCCAGGCATGGTGGCGCGCACCTGTAGTCCCAACTACTCGGGAGGCTGAGGCAGGAGAAAGGCCTGAACCCGGGAGTTGGAGCTTGCAGTGAGCTGAGATCATGCCACTGCCCTCCAGCCTGGGCGACAGGGCAAGACTCAGTCTCAAAAAAAAAAAAAAGTGTTTGAATAAGAATGAACTTCCATCGAGGCAGTTCTTCATTTTTTGAATGGGACAGGGTTGATTTCATTTCCCATATTTTGTTTCTTTTTTTTTCCAACCAATTAATGTCAAGACAACTACTGTTGGTACATCTTTCATAGTTTGCTTTTGTTTTTTTCTCTGTATGCCAGTTGTAAGAGTTTAATATTTTAGCAACATATTCAGCTAAATATAAGACTCTTAAGCAATCATAATAGTTGGTAGTTTTCCATCTTAACAAAAGATTAGTTCTGAAAAACTTATTCGATATCCTGGAATTATGTAGTTACTCTGTCCAAGACTTTGAACACACATGTTATAGAAGTCATTTTCATTCTGTTCGGCATGTCTACCAGATACTCTTATTTTCATGAGCTTTGTCATATAACGTGTGTAATATGTATGTGTAATGACCAATAACAATGAATCCCTTATAATCTCCAATGATGTGAACTGGCAATCATACATATACACACACACACAGAAAACCAGAGTATAATCAATCTATCCATCCACCCACCCATCTATCTATCTATCTATCTATCTATCTATCTATCTATCTATCTATCTATCTATCTATCTATCTATCTATAGTTGTTGTTCTGTTGATTATACTCTGGTTTTATACATATATAGTTCTGTTGATTATACTCTGGTTCTTTGCATTTACTTTATTTCTCCATTTTATTATCCTCACAGTAAACTTTTCTGACTTCATGTTTCCCTTTTGTAATCTACTGTACTTCGGCACAGTGCTGCTACTTACTAATTGTCCCAAGTCCCTACTAGTTAGGTTGGCAGTGACCATGGCTGATAGTTCAATCCTCAGCAGGTGGCACTGCCTGAGCTTCTAAAGGCAATAGTGTTTGGGTTTTTGTTCAGTAATTTTTTATTCTCTTATTGATACATGATCTCACTATGTTGCCCAAGCTGGTTTCGATCTCCTGGCCTCAAGTGATCCTCCTGCCTTGGCCTCACAAAGTACTAGAATTACAGATGTGAGTCACCATGCCCAGCCATCAGTGTTTGTTAAGTGAATGGATAAAGGATTGTTCTTCATGGCTTAAAAAAAAAAAATCAGTGGTTTCACATTTCTTATGGAATATAATTCAAATTCATTACCATGACCTCAAGGTCTTTTTCAACTGGCTACACAGCCTGTCTCATTCATCTCTCACTGATCTTTCCTCACATCTTACAAACAATATACATAAGAGACTTTCAACTTACTTTTCTCCAACAACACGCATGACAGTTGATATTCATGGGCATGGCACACTTCTGTAAGCACAACCTCTGACACAGACAGAGAGCACGATTTACAGAACACGACTCATAACATCACCTTTACGTCTCTCAGATATCTTATTAGAATGCCAATGAGTTAAATGGGCATTATTTTAGTGAGCACTTTAAACTCACTCTAATTTATTTTATTTAAAAATTAAGAAAATTCAGTGTACTTTAATTATTACTTTTAAGATATTGTTGTTGAAATATCATTCCATTGAGACTCCATGTTTGAGAACTCTTTTTAATAATAATAGTTAACATGGTTTGCTTACCTTCCAAACATTGGGATTTTGTTAGGTATTTTATATGTATTAAGTTTTCCAAAAATCTGTGATGTAAATAACACTATTATTCTCATTTTATAGAAGGTAACATTTAAGTGCAAGGAGCCTACATAATTTACTCAAGGTTACACTTCTATTCAGTTTATATGTTTTTCAATTAAATATTTGTTTTAAAGTACTAAAGATGTTTCTCAAAAATTCAGGAAACAACAGATGCTGGAGAGAATGTGGAGAAACAGGAATGCTTTTACACTGTTGGTGACATTGTAAATTAGTTCAATCATTGCGGAAGACAGTGTGGCGAATCCTCAAGGATCTAGAACCAGAAATACCATTTGACCCAGCAATCCCATTACTGGGTATATACCCAAAGGATTATAAATCATTCTACTATAAAGACACATGCACACATATGTTTATTGCAGCACTCTTCACAATAGCAAAGACTTGGAACCAATCCAAATGCCCATCAATAATAGACTGGATAAAGAAAATGTGGCACATATACACAATGGAATACTATGCAGCCATAAAAAAGAATGAATTCATGTCCATTGCAGGGACATGGATAAAGGTGGAAACCATCATTCTCAGCAAACAGGAACAGGAACAGAAAAGCAAACATGACATGTTTTCACTCATAAGTGGAAGTTGAACAATGAGAACACATGGACACAGGGAGGGGAACATCACACACCAGGGTCTGTGGGGGAGTAGGGGAGAGAGAGCATTAGGACAAATACCTAATGCACGTGGGGCTTAAAACCTAGGTGACGGGTTGATAGGTGCAGCAAACCACCATGGTACATGTATACCTATGTAACAAACCTGCACATTCTGCACATGTATCCCAGAATTATAAAATAAAATAAAAAATAAAATAAATAAAATAAAATAAAATATGTTTGTCAAACTACTTCCATTCCCTGTCTCCCATTTTATACCTTGAGGCTGACACATAACATACATAGACACATTTATACACACATATGCACTCACACTAAATTTTAGGGCCTTTGGTACAAACTATTTAAGAGTTCTATGATATTGTTATATAAAAGAAAAAAAATTTAAAAGTACTTCTTGGCTGGGCGTGGTGGCTTAAGTCTGTAATCTCAGCATTTTGGGAGTCTGAGGTGGAAGGATCACTTGAGTTCAGGAGTGCAAAACCAGCATGGACAACATAGTGACACCTTGTCTCTACAACAAATAAATAAAATGAAAATAAAGTGTTTCTTTAGTAGAGTAGATGTGATTATATAGGTATGTATGTAACAGGCATACTTGAACCTAACACAGGAGAGTTTGGTTTAGATGTCATTTTTGCTAATAATGCTTTAAGCATTGCCTTATGCCAAGGCTCAAAGGGAGCATCCCATTTTCAAAACTTTAATATCAAATTGGATTCCATGTTCACCAAATTGGTCAGACCAAAGCCTGTTGGTTTTGTTTCACACAGGAATGTGCTGCCTTCAGCCTTTGCTCTGTGAGCAAACTGTGCCTGATTTGATATGCGTTATGTGGTTAAATAATGTTTTTGCATCAGAGGTCCTATATAAAACTTGGTAATACCTCCCTAAATGTAGCTATCACTCCTTTAAAATATTTTTAAATGATTCCACTGCTTTACCTTCCATGTATAGAAAGTGGAATTTCACACACACACACAAACAGACACACACCACACACATGCACACACAAGCAGAGTATATTTTTTACAAGTGTGGTTCAGTGATCCTTTCCTTGATGAGGATACTTCATGACTCTTCCAACTTTTCCTTAAGACACTGTAAAAAGTAAAAATCTTCTGGGTAAACCTCTTGCTGAATCTGATACTTTACTTCGGAAACTTAGTAACTGCCCTCTGCATTTCAATGAACGTAGCTAAAGGACCCTACTGGATAGCACAGACTGCTGCAGAAACAACCATTTACATTTCTATTTGTTTTTCATTATAATCAAACACAATATTTTTTAGTTGGTATAAACAACCAATGTATTAAGGAAAGGATAAACATATACAGCAAGGTTTATAATTAAAATATAGAATGTTGAATGACTTCTTAACAGGCTTGATGATGCTAAAAAATAGAAGAATGAATATGAAGACAATGTTATGACTTTGATTAAAAAAATCAGAGTCCGGGCACGGTGCCTAATGCCTATAATCCCAACACTTTGGGAGGTCGAGGTGGGCGGATCACCTGAGGTCGGGGGTTCGAGACCCTCCTGACCAACATGGAGAAACCCCGTCTCTACTAAAAATACAAAATTAGCTGGGCGTGGTGGCGCATGCCTGTAATCCTAGCTAATAGGGAGGCTGAGACAGGAGAATTGCTTGAACCCGGAAGGCAGAGGTTGCAGTGAGTCGAGATCGCCCCATTGCATTCCAGCCTGGGGAACAAGAGTGAAATGCCATCTAAAAAAAAAAAAGGAAAAAATATCAGAAAGGAAAAAGTTAATGAGAGATTCTTATTTATTATTTGATAAGTGAAAAATGAACAAATAAATATTCGCGAGAAGATAAACAGCCCTAAGCCCAGGATCACACTGGTATCCAGAAGAACCCAAGCAAACAAACTAGTTTGACAACTTTGAAAAAGTGTGGCCAGCACTGGAAGATAAATAAAATGGGAAGAAATAAGATAGAAAGGATTTCCTTCCAAATGGCAGGCTAGATTCTGTTTTTTCTTTTCTCTTTTTTTTTTTTTTTAAGATAGTGTCTTGCTCTGCCGCCCTGGCTGGAGTGTGGTGACACGATCTTGGCTCAGTGCAACTTCCGCCTCCTGGGTTCAAGAGATTCTTGTGCCTCAGCCTCCTCAGTAGCTAGAATTACAGGCATGTGCCACCACAACCCGCTAATTTTTGTATTTTTAGTACAGATGAGATTTTATCATATTGGCCAGGATGGTCTCAAACTTCTGGCCACAAGTGATCCATCCACCATAACTTCCCACAGTGGTGGGATTACAGGTGTGAGCCACCGCGCTTGGCCTAGATTCTTATTAGATTAGAAGGCCATGATCAGTTTTTGAGAGATGGAGAACTGGAGAATAATTAAGAATGCAGATTTTAATGCCTTAATATTTGGAAAATAAGAGAGCTTAAGACAGGGTTTCTCAACCTCAGCCTTATTGACATTTTAGACTGGATAATTATTTGTTTTGGAAGCTATGAATTATAAATACTTGGCAGCATCTGTGGCTTCTCCTTACTAGTTTCCAATAGCACCCCCACTTCCCCAGTTATAATAATCTATAGTATCTCAAGACATTGCCAAACATTCTTTGGGGAAATGAACTATCTCCAAGTTCATGATCCCTGGCTTAAAGTTACTATAATCATTAATTTAGGCAGGAGGTGAAGGAGAAACTGTGGATTATACTGGATTATTATATAGAATATATCATTAGCTTTTTTCATTCCACCAAAGCTCAAATGAGAGGTAAACTAGATTTTTAAAAATTGTATAATTAGCTCTTTTGAGAATATGCAATGCCTTTCAATTTATAGATTTCTCAACAGGTATCTATAGTAAGTACAATTCTGAGGTTAAAATATTGCCTGTTAGTAAAGAAGGCTTTTGAAAAATTTTGACATTATATCTACAATATTTGATTATTTTCTTTATGTTAATCCTTTATGAAATAAATATTGAGGACTTCAAACATACTCTAACATTAGTAAGGAAATAGATAATATGCAGGTACCACCACTCAGATTTAACAATACCTGGTCCTATTAACTTCAGATATTTTTTCTTTCTTAGGATTTATGTTTGTTTCATTTGTTTTCTAATCTTGTAGTTAGAGTGTCTTCTTGCCCATCCTAATATGTACCTTTCCTGCCCAGGGGCAATCAATTACCTGTAGATATTCTTTCTGTGTATGTTTTTATTGTACACTTTAGCTATGTCTGTTTGCATCCATGATAGCACATAGTGTTGAGTTCTTGGTGGCTTTGTGTGTTTTTACTTAAATGGCATCTCTCTGTGTTTATCTTTTAAATTTTTATTTTTCATTCAATTCATATGTGCAAGAGTTATTCATGTTGGTATATATAAATATTTGCATAGTAGGTACAATAAAATGCTGTGAAGCAATCAAAGTAAATGAGCAGACTTAAGCACTTGTAAACAGCAGAGCTACAGACAAAATAGGGACAGTGTACAGCACTGTTTAGTTCACTTACATCCTAAACTTGGCATCTAAACCAAGGCATGAAAATTCCAGAATTGAAAATGTTTCATCTGTCATGACCCTAACAAGTACAGGAAGAACTGAAACATGGTCAGAAAAATATTCAGCCTCTTTTTGTTTTTCACGGGAAAAACATTAGCTTCCTAGAGTCTGAGAGAGGGCCTGTGTGGGTAGAAGAGCCTGACCCTTCTCATGGGAGTTGAGGCCTGATGAGCCTTTCACATGGCTTACCTGGATTTTAAAAGAGAACTCATGGGAAAACCACTAGGAAAGAACCCTTTACTCAACAGCAGGCTGTGTGTGACTCTATACAGCGGCTTATTTCTGAGCTAGCCTGTCTTTGTTAGGTACAGCCTACGTATGAAGCCCATGGGTAGCAAGCACAGGGTTTCTGGGAGCTGGAGATCTTGGTGGTTAGAAGGGGCCATACGCAGAAAGTAGTGTGGGGCTTAGAGGAATTTAGCATATTGTGACCATAGCTCCAGTGAAAGTGGCCACTACAGGAGGTAGAAATAATGCTGAGAGGGAAGAAACATGCCCTATGGTCGTGACTGAAGGCCCTACTAGTTCTGCCCAGGAGTCCAGGATAAAAGATTTGGACAACAAGAGCAGGAGTTCTTGAGCCTGACACCTGGAGGAGGCTAGGGGTCCAGTGTGTCCACTGATGGACATTTGAGTGACAGGGTTTTGTTGTGTTGCCTTTTCTTTGGTTAGTACTCCTTGATTGAAAGTCCTCAGGCTGGCGGGACCTGGGAAAGCATCTGAAATTTATGAAAGCAAGGACTGTTTATCTATGTTTTGGCGAGTATTTCTTTAGACCTAGTAACTTGTTTAATGTTAAAGTTCTTTGAAAAATTAATGCTTGATTTAAAGCTCAGTAGAACTGATAGGTCCAAGAAGATTCCAACATCAGTTTCCCATATGCTGAGTAGATAATTCTTTGTCTGTATTGTTGTATCAAGAAAGAACACAATCTCAAGAGTTTTAAATTTAAGACTTGTGTCTCCTGAAATAAAATTTGGATGCTGTGTTAGTTTTAGTTCACTACCAAAGCAGAGTCTGAGGCTCTGAGGCTCTGAGGCAATGACTTTCAGGCTGGTGGTCTATTTAGGATGTGGCTTTAAGGAAAAGGAGGAAGGGTATGAGAAAAATAGAAGAAAAGTCAAAACAAATATGCATTATCAAGTTGGATACGAACTAAATTCTACCACAACCTCTCTTGATGCATTATAGGATTATCCACAGAAAATATCAACCTATGGGCTCCTTCCCTATGGGTGGAGGGTTGTTAACTTCATCCCACTCCCAGGTTGTACATGTCTGATGCTCAGCAGGTGCTTGCAAGAATCTCATGCACCAGAGAAGACCCAGGTGGAAAACCAGAGATCCCCGGTACAATTGAATTGAGGCGCTCTCCAGTTTTACCTGCACTAAGCAGGGTGCCAAGGCAGTGGCAGGAGCAAACCCTAGACTCAGGAGATGTGAGAGGGGGCACAAGAAGTATTCTAAGACAGATATGGAATTTTCAAGATTTAATTTACAGATCAACTTCAAGTTATAAAGATGTGATTCTCAGTTTTGGCCAAAGGTCAAATATGAATAGATATCAAATTTTAGGTTTGAGAAAAACTGTATGCACTGTTTTCTTCCTTAGTCTAAAATGGTCTTTACAAAAGAATCGACAGTAGATAACTTTTAGTTGGAGACATTCCTAAATTGCACTGATTTTTGGTTTTGGAGGGAGCAGAGAGTGGTGATAGTATTGTTAATTAAAGAAACTATTAAGGAAGATAGCATTTTATAGGAAAGATTTGAATAGGCTTATCAGTAATAATTTTTGCATAGTTGGCAATCAGACTCCAAAGAAATAAAATAGATGTTATCTCAAACTGAGGGCATTCAGATGCTGAGTCTATCAAATTATTATCAGGAATGCTATGAGTGAGATAAGCCCATAACTATAAAGACAAAGTGTTACAGTGATATTCTGAAAATTCAACTTTCAACAGGTAGATTGAAAGAATTACAGTGTTTTTTTTTTTTTTCCAGAAGGCACCTGTGACCCAAGTTATATAGTTTAAAATGCAGATGGATGTGTTATAATGCCCCACCTGCTGTCCTATCTAATTTAAAAGTAGTCTAACGCAATTCATCAGGGAAGAAAAGAGAAAACAGGAAAAGAAATAAAATGAGCTGCTTCTTCTACATTTAAATAGTGCTGAATAATGATCCTAAGTTTTGTTGCTAACCCAGCAAGTACGCTGATCAATATTGTGCAAAGCCAAGTGTAGTAGATTCAAAGCCAAATGCTATTTCAGAATACTTCATCATTTTTGCCAGCCTCGTGCAGTGTTCAAAATGGGAAATATTTCATATGATCTCAGATATAGCAAAGTTCTTCTTGAGCTTGAAGTATAACTGAGAATTCCAAGAAAAATGAAAAGTCTGGGGAATTTATCCCAAACTTAACATCAAAAAGGACAAAAGTAGGTATCTACTTTTTTATGCATAACTATTTCCTTTATTTTTAATAAAGTATAAATTAAAACAATATTTAGGTTTTTTGCTTTTAGTTTTAGAGGAATGATCATACATAGTAATACTTTAAAACAGCACCAATTAAAAATCTTGTTATAGTCAACTTTGTATTAGATTAAACACTGGCATTATAAGAATAGTATTTAAATTATCTTTGTTAAACCTTTGGCAAAATGTATCATGCCTATGCCTAACTGATCTTCTCTTAAAATAAAGAACACAATTTTTTTTCAGTTATTGTATTTTATCACACCAATATATGCAAGTATATATGTATGGAATACAATTCTCCTCTTTCACATTATAATATAATTCTAATTACACTTTATCTCATCATCAACTCCTTTTTTCTCCATGATGACTTTCTATCTGATTTTCAACTGAAAATTTTGTTTTTAAGTTGATATTTAGTGTGTTAAAAAGACTTTTAAAACATTAAATAAATGTCAGTAATTCTGAGAGACTGATAATCTATCACAGAAATATTTTTCAAGGGAATAGTTAGCGTCAGGAAAAATGGACTGAATCTGAGAATTTCTCGAATCTTTTTGATGTATCTTTTCTCCTTGGGCATTCCTACTCATTTAGTATCTTCATTAATTTAGGGGATTCAGTATGTTATCTCCTTTAAGGAAAATAAAGCATGACTTAATTTCCAAAGGATTGAAGTAATATTATTTTATAAAAATTGGTAGATTTTTTTTTTTTTGCTTTGCTTCTATTTAGGTGTTTTATTCAAGTAGCATCACTATTAAGATTCTATTCTATTGGGAAATGTCAATTTTCTAGATTGTTGACAAATCAAGAACATTAGAATAGGATATTTAAGAAACTGAAAGTATTTTAAATAGCATGAGAACAGAGAGAATATCATTCTGAGTAAGTACCATTTTCCATCCAGCCTAGCATTCAGACTGAGGAAGACATCAAATAATTTAAGAGTTTTTTCGAATGTCAAGCTAAAAATTCATAGGTGTTCCTTAAAGTAACCATAACATTCTAGGTCAATTATCTTGACTGTTCTCAACAAATACTTCCAAACTCATTTACATTTCAGAAGTTGTTATTATTATTCCACATCTTCTAACTGGGAGCAATTTCCATGTATTTTCATCTTTCATTGTTAAGAATCTTTATTAACCAGACTTCTGGCACATCCCTCAGGGCCTAAAACACTGAAGATCTGAATTGGTTTTCTTCTGTGTATATGCTTGAAAGATAGGTGTTTTTGTTTTTGCTCATTTTTTAGTGGACTAGGGAGGAAAAGAGGTCCTGTTTTAAAAGTTTGCCTAAACCGTCCCCTGTACATGAATCAAGTTCTATTTAACTGGGGTGACTGGAAGGGGTGTCTTTGAAATTTATACCTAAAACTTTTGCTAATCCCTCAAGCCTCTGCTTGCTTATATGTATAAAGACTCTACAGATCAGTGAGTATTAATAGGTACTGGTATGTTGGAGAAGTTTCCAGAAGAAAAATAAATTTAGTCTTTCTTGGCAACTCCCTTTTAAGGTGAAAAGGATTAACAACAAGCAGTTTTAACGCATTCACTAGAAAATATGGTGTATCCTGAGATAATACAACAGAGACCTAGAGAACTTTTAAAACCTTGTGAAAATTTACTGATCACTGATTTTTTCCCACTGGAAGCACCAATATTGTAAGAATAAGTCTGAAATCCATTTCTGTTGATATGTGTAAGCCCTTTATTGAAGGTTCAAAAAATTGCATGAATTAGTATCTAAAATATTTAGCACATTGTTAGTTACTACATTTTCATCATCATCATTATCAACATCATGTCTAACATTTTCTGAAGAGTTACTACATATTAAGCACAATTCTAAGCACTCTGCACACATTAACTTTTTAAATCTTTATGAAAACCCTATAAATACTCCTATATTCATAATACTTAGATAATGTTCTTAAAATTAATTATAGTTAAAATAGATAGATGATAGACAGATTGGTAGATAAATATTAGATAGCTAGATAGATATTAGATACCTGATATCAGAGAAATATCAAAGTAAACTATAATATCAAATAATATATTTATTTTCTAGGCTATTGGCAATGACAGCAAAGAGCTTCTAGCCATAGAGGCTTCCTCAGTTCCACCTGTATTTTGTAGAATGGACTGTATTTCTATGATATGTAGAATGACTTAGTGGACACTAGAGAAGAAGGTTTGCAAAGCTAATAGCAGTAATTCTTATGTAAAGCAATTTCTCTCTCTCCTTCCATTACCACCCTCTATCCACTGGATTCCTATGGCATTCCAAGACCCAAGACTAAAGGTGCGTAAACTGGTAAGGCTTAGAGGACATTTGGGTTTGGAAGTTAACTCCTATGATGATTCTCAGAAAGACTGATTCTTAAGATTTGATGAAATAAAATGTATGTTTTCTTAGAAAATGATAATATTTGAGTTTAATAGCAAAAGATCAAACAATTTGAAAGTACACCCTATGTCAAAAAGACATGTTTCTGAATTAAAATGTAGTAAAAGTCTTATGAAGAATCTGAGACTGGGCATGGTGACTCATGCCTGTTATCACAGTAATTTCAGAGGCTGAGGCAGGAGAATTGCTTGAAGCCAGGAGTTTGAGACCAGCCTGGACATAGTGAAACTCCATTCCTACCAAAAAAAAAAATAATCAAAAATATTAGCTGGATATAGTGGTGCATGCCTGTAGTCCTGGCTACTCAGGAGGCTGAGGCAGGAGGATCACTTGAGCACAGGTGGTAAAGCCTGCAGTGAGGTGTGATCACACTACTGCACTCCAGCCTGTGAGAGTCTGGGGGAAAAAATAAAAAAAGGGAAAAGAAAGGAAAGGAAAAGAAAGAAAGAAAATTTGTTTAAGAGTAAGTGGATTAAAAAATATTAATACTTACATTATAGACCACTCATTCAGGTTGCACCTATAAAAATGCTTTTAAAATATATATGGAAAGTGGTAAGATGCAGTGGAGATATCCAGTGGCATATCTGTGTCATAAAATATCAATGACAAACGATATACTGCAAAAAGATGGCTTTCTTTGTTAACAGTTTGATCTTTTACAAGATTAACAAAGCAATGAGTACATTTACTATTCTAAAGTTAACTGCGATCAATAATAATATGATTGGTAAACTAGCAATGTTCTTGGGAAAACGTGACAATTGTCATGGTGAAGACTGTTAGAGATTATAAGAGTTTTCCATTTTTAGTTTGCAAAAGTCATGTTAGGGATAGGCTATAATACACCTTTCTGACCTATGCCAGCTATTTCAGCAAGTAGTAGGTGTTAGTCACCTAGTGTCATTTTTATTATGTTCTGAGTGGTTATGTAAGGAAAAATGGGCGGGGAGGATTTTGAATAAGTGACCTCTCTTTGAGGCTAAATTATACTTAAACCATCTCAGAAATATAGGTGATTAAACAATCTATTTCAAAATATTCTCAACTTTAATATGTAGTAAAAATAGGAGGACAAACTGGTGATTTCTTTCATATCAAGCAACTACAAATTATCAAGCATTTCTTAAGTGCCTACTTGATGCTAAGAAATTAATGTAGCTGAAAACATTTGATTATTCTTCCTCTTTCTTTTTCCAACTAATAGTTCCTTAACTTTTTCTCATTTAAATAACTTAAACATATACAATAAAATATCATACTTTACATGCATATTCTCTTCCAACCCTGTGTTTTATATTTAACCATAGTTAATTATTTTGCCTTTAAATGCCTTTAGATGGTGCAATTTGTTCTGACTGCCTTAGCTTTTCTCTTCGGTCACACAGCTGGAGTGGAACATGAAGACTCCATGGAGCACGTCTCTCTGGGTGAACGTTTTTAAAAAAATCACAACTAGTAGGCAAAAAGCCATTTCCTCTAGTCAGGCTGTGGTTATCTTGATCTAGCATGACAAATTGGTGTTCCCAGAGTGGCTGCAAAGTAATCAGACTGTGACAAATGGTTTACTTATAGCAATTTGTTTCCATTTTACTGAAAATTTCTACAGTCTTAAAAAAATAAAAAGATTTTTAATGGTATCGGAATATTGTTAAAAGTGAACTGCTTGAAATGGTCAAAGCTAGAATCTAGAATCATTATGCTTTCCCATAAGATATGACCAGAAACGTGACTTCCTGGGTCACGGATTGCTAGACGGAATTCACACTTTAGTCCACTGTTGACAGTACCAAGTGACCCCAAGGCAAGAATTTCAAGCCACAGTCATCAAGACTTAACAGGTAGAATGCTTTAAAACTCTGTTCCCATTCTAGACTAAAGGTTCAATGGTCATTTAGTTTGCTATAATTTATCTTTTCTAAAGGTCTGCCTCAAGCCCGGCAAGATTTGTTTTTGCCAAAATGAAAAAACATCCGTTTGAGATTGGATTCTCTGTCACCTTGCTTCCTCCTTCTGGAATGGTACTCTCATATCTCTACATCTTTCTGCTTATCTTTTAGCAAGTTTATCTTCTCTCGGTTGGACGCTCCACAGTGACTCATTCATCCTATGCCCTGACTTGTTTCCTAGTCAGTGCGGTCTTCTATCTCTTCCTCACTTCCGTGAATCTATGAACGGCCTTCAGTGAGGCCCTCCAGGTATTTACATCCCTCCTTCTTCTTCCCAGATTTCATGAGGGAAAATAGAATTGGAGCATAAAAGGGGCAAGATATAGTGTTAAGAGTTAGCTCTGTACTAGGCAGACAAGTAAAGTGATTTGCCTATGTTTTCCCATGTTACCCAGAAAGGTCAGTTCGATTCTCCCCATTTTATAGGTAAAGGTAACTAAGAAAGATGACATAAATTGTTAGAGATTAAGTATCTGTGATATTTTCTTGCCTGCTTTCTTAACGCTGTGAATTATTTTTATCTCTCGGTTCATAAGTAGTCTGAGGAATTTGTTTTTTCCATTGGTTTGTGTTGTGAATTAATATAACTAACAAAAAAAAAGTAAGAAAAATGTCTATGCATTAGTTTAATAATAGCTAATAATCTTGATACCCAATTGAAAAGAAAAGAAATTAAGTATTAAAGCCATTTCACTGTTATCAATTCACACACATCCCATTCAAAGCCACTTGCACTACTCTGTTACTCGGTATTTTTATATTATACTATATTCCTTCTTTGATTTTGTTTTTTCTTCTCTTAGGGGTACCAAATAAGAAAAGTTTCTAAACAAGAATTTTTTTTTTTTTTTTTTTTTTTTTTTTTTTTTTTTGAGAAGGAGTCTCACTCTTTTGCTCTGTCTTGGCTCACTGCAACCTGCACCTCCCAGGTTCAAGTGATTCTCCTGCCTCAGCCTCCCAAGTAGCTGAGACTATAGGCACACGCCACCACGCCCAGATGATTTTTTTTGTATCTTTAGTAGAGACGGGTTTCACCATGTAGGCCAGGCTGGTCTTGATCTCCTGATCTTGTGATCTGCCCTCCTCAGCCTCCCAAAGTGCTGGGATTACAGGCATGAGCCACTGCACCCGGTCTTGAAATGTTGCTTTTTATTCTTCATGATATATCTTTGTAAGACTAGTTATAATATTTACATAGTAATTTCTACACGTCAGCAATATTTTCTAATAATTATTTGAAATTCTGTGCAATACCATGGGATTTCAATTAACTAAAATTTAAATGAATCACAACTGTGTCAGGCCTCTGAGCCCAAGCCTGCACATATACATCCAGATGGCCTGAAGCAAGTGAAGAATCACAAAAGAAGTGAAAATGGCCAATTCCTGCCTTAACTCATGACATTACCTTGTGACATTCCTTCTCCTGGACAATAAGTCTCCCAAGCTTCCCACCGAGCACCTTGTGACCCCCGCCCCTGCCCACAAGAGAACAACCCCATTTGACTGTAATTTTCCACTACCTACCCAAATCCTATAAATTTGCCCTACCCCAAACTCCCTTTGCTGACTCTCTCTTTGGACTCAGTTCACCTGCACCCAGGTGATTAAAAAGCTTTATCACTCACACAAAGCTGGTTTGGTGGTCTCTTCACATGGACGCATGTGACATTTGGTGCCGAAGACCCGGGACAGGAGGACTTCTTTGGGAGATCAGCCCCCTGTCCTTGTCCTCACTCCATGAGGAGAGCCACCAACAGCCTCAGGTCCTCAGACCAAGCAGTCCAAGGAACATCTCACCAGTCTCAAATCGGGTAAGCCATCTTTTCACTCTTTTCTCCAACCTCTCTCGCTACCTTTCCATCTCCCTTCCAATTCCAGTTCTTTTTCCTCTCTAGTAGAAAAAAAGGAGACACATTTTATCCGTGGACCCAAAACTCCAGCACCGGTCTTGGACTTGGGAAGACAGTCTTCCCTTGGTGTTTAATCACTGTGGGGACTCCTGCCTGATTATTCACCCACACTGCATTGGTGTCTGATCACCTTAGGGATGCCTGACTTTGTCATTCACCCACATTCCCTTGGTGACAAGTCAATTGCGGGGACGCCTGCTTTGACTGCTCACCCACATTGCAGCCCACAGCTGCTCACTACCCACCTTCTCCGTGTCTCTGCCCTCCCTTTTCTCTGGGCTTGCCTCCTTCACTATGGGCAAACTTCCACCCTCCATTCCTCCTTCTTCTCCCTTGGCCTGTGTTCTAAAGAACTTAAAACCTCTGCAACTCACACCTGACCTAAAACCTAAATGCCTTATTTTCTTATACAATATTGCTTGACCCCAATACAAACTCAACAATGGTTCCAAATAATCAGAAAACGGCACTTTTGATTTCTCTATCCTACAAGATCTAGATAATTCTTGTCATAAAATGGGCAAATGGTCTGAGGTGCCTGACATCCAGGCATTCTTTTACACATTGGTCCCTTCCTAATCTCTGCTCCCAATGCGACTCGTCCCAAATCTTTCTTCTTTCTCTCCTGTCTGTTCCTTCAGTCTCTACCCCAAGCTCTGAGTCCTGTGAATCCTTTTCTACAGACCCATCTAACCTCTCCTCTCCTTCCCAGGCTTCTCCTCACCAGGCCGAGCCTGGTCGCAATTCTTCCTCAGCCTCTGCTCCCCCACCCTATAATCCTTCTATCACCTCCCCTCCTTCCACCCAGTCTGGCTTACAGTTTCGTTCTGTAACTAGCCCTCCTCCACCTGCCCAACAATTTCCTTTTAAAGAGGTGACTGGAGCTAAAGGCACAGTCAAGGTTAATGCTCCTTTTTCCTTTATCCAATCTCTCCCAAATCAGTTAGCATTTAGGCTCTTTTTCATCAAATATAAAAACCCAGCTCCATTCATGGCTCATTTGGCAACAACCCTTAGATACTTTACCACCCTAGACCCAGAGGTGTCAGAAGGCCGTCTCATTCTCAATATGCATTTTATTACCCAGTCTGCTCCTGACATTAGAAAAAGCTCCAAAAATTAGATTCTGGTCCTCAAACCCCACAACAGGACTTAATTAACCTTACCTTCAAGGTGTACAATAATAGAGAAGAGTTGCAGTTACTTGCCTCTACTGTGAGAGAAACCCCAGCCACATCACCAGCACACAAGAACTTCAAAACACCTAAGCCACAGCAGTCAGGCATTCCTTCAGGATCTCCTCCCCCAGGATCTTGCTTCAAGTGCCAGAAATCTGACCACTGGCCGAGGAATGCCCACAGCCTGGGATTCCTCCTAAGCTGTGTCCCATCTGTGCAGGACCCCACTGGAAATCGGACTGTCCAACTTTCATGGCAGCCACTCCCAGAGCCCCTGGAACTCTGGCCCAAGGCTGTCTGACTGCTTCCCAGATCTTCTCAGCTTAGCAACTGAAGACCAACACTGTCTGATCGCCTTGGAAGCCTCCTGGACCATCACAGACACTTTGGGTAACTCTAACAATGGAGGATAAGTCCGTCCCCTTCTTAATCAATACAGAGGCTACCCACTCCACATTACCTTCTTTTCAAGGGTGTGTTTCCCTTGCCTCCATAACTGTTGTGGGTATTGATGGCCAGGCTTCTAAACCTCTTAAAACTCCCCAACTCTGATGCCAACTTGGACAATATTCTTTAATGCACTTCTTTTTAGTTATCCCCACCTGCCCAGCTCCCTTAGTAGGTCGAGACATTTTAATTAAATTATCTGCTACCCTGACTATTTCTAGGCTACAGCCATACTTCACTGCTGCCCTTTTCCCCAGTTCAAAGCCTCTTTCACATCCTCCCCTTGTATCTTCCCACCTTAATCCACAAGTATAGGGCACCTTTACTCCCTCTTTGGCGACCGATCATGCACCCCTTACCATCCCGTTAAAATCTAATCACCCTTACCCCGCTCAATGCCAATATTCCATCCCACAGCACACACTAAAAGGATTAAAGCCTGTTATCACTTGCCTGTTACAGCATGGCCTTTTAAAGCCTATAAATTCTCCTTACAGTTCCCCCATTTTACCTGTCTGAAAACTGGACAAGTCTTACAGGTTAGTTCAGGATCTGTGCCTTATCAACCAAGTTGTCTTGCCTTATCCACCCCATGGTGCCAAACCCATATACTTTCCTATCCTCAATACCTCTTTCCACAATCCCTCCACAACCCATTATTCTGTTCTGGATCTCAAACATGCTTTCTTTACTATTCCTTTGCACCCCTCGTCCCAGCCTCTCTTTGCTTTCACTTGGACTGACCCTGACACCCATCAGCCTCAGCAACTTACCTGGGCTACACTGCTGCAAGGTTTCAGGGACAGCCCTCCTTACTTCAGTCAAGCCCAAATTCCTTCCTCATCCATTACGTATCTTGGCATAATTCTTCATGAAAACACATGTGTTCTCCCTGATGATTGTCACCAGCTAATCTTCCAAACACCAATCCCTTATACAAACAACAAATCCTTTCCTTCCTAGGCATGGTTAGGTATTTCTGCCTTTGGATACCTAGTTTTACCATCCTGACTAAACCATTGTAAACTCACAAAAGCAAACTTAGCTGACCCCATAGATCCTAAATACTTTCACCACACCTGTTGCCACTCCTTATAAACAGCCGGGGAAGCTGCTCCCTCAATAGCTCTCCCTAACTTATCCCAACCCTTTTCATTACACACACCCAAAGTACAGGGCTGTGTGGTCAAAATTCTCACACAAGAGCCAGGACCTCACCCTCTAGCTTTTCTGTCAAAACAACCTGATGTTACTGTTTTAGGCTGGCCCCCACCCACATGACAGTATCTCTCTGATCCACCTGACATTCACTCCATTTCCCCACATTTCCTTCTTTGCTGTTCCTCACCCTGATCACACTTGGCTTATTGATGGCAGTTCCACCAGGCCTAATTGCCACTCACCAGCAAAGGCAGACTATGCTATAGTATCTTACACATCTATCATTGAGGCTATCACTCTGACCCCCTCCACTACCTCTCAGCAAGCCAAATTCATTGCCACAATGCAGGCCCTCACTCTTGCAAAGGGACTACACATCAATATTTATACTGACTTTAAATATGCCTTCCATATCCTGCACCACCACACTGTCATATGGGCTGAAAGGTTTCCTCACTATATAAGGGTCCTCCATCATTAATGATTCTTTATTAAAAACTCTTCTCAAGGCTGCTTTACTTCCAAAGGAGGCTGGAGTCATTCACTGCAAGGGCCATCAAAAGGCATCAGATCCCATCACTCAGGGCAACACTTATGCTGATAAGGTAGCTAAAAAAGCAGCTAGCATTCCAACTTCTGTCCCTCATGGCAGTTTTTCTTCTTCTCATCGGTCACTCCCACCTACTCCCCCACTGAAACTTCCACCTATCAATCTCTTCCCACACAAGGCAAATGATTCTTAGACCAAGGAAAATATTTCCTTCCAGCCTCACAGGCCCATTCTATTCTGTCATCATTTCATAACCTCTTCCATGTAGGTTACAAGCTGCTAGCCTGCCTCTTAGAACCTCTCATTTCCTTTCCCTCATGGAAATCTGTCCTCAAGGAAATCACTTCTTAGTGTTCCATCTGCTATTCTACTACTCCTCAGGGATTGTTCAGGCCCCCTCCCTTCCCTACACATCAAGCTTGGGGATTTGCCCCTGACCAGGACTGTCAAATTAACTTTACTCACGTGCCCTGAGTCAGGAAACTAAAATACCTCTTGGTCTGAGTAGATACTTTCACTGGGTGGGTAGAGGCCTTTCCCACAGGATGTGAAGGCCACCACGGTCATTTCTTCTCTTCTGTCAGACATAATTCCTTGCTTTGGCCTTCCCACTCTATATAGTCCTATAATGGACTGACCTTTACTAGTCAAATCACCCAAGAAGTTTCTCAGGCTTTTGCTATTTAGTGACCTGGTTTTACCTCAAATCACCACCCTTAAGTCTCTCTTGAAGTGGATAGAAGATCTTCAGTGGCAAGGCACATTCCAATACTTTCACCCTGATGAAGTCCTATTCTTTACTTTTATACTCACTCTTATTCTTGTTCCCATTCTTATGCCACCCTCTACCTCTCCCCAGCTATCTCCACCACACTATCAATCTCACTCACTCTCTCCTAGCCATTTCTAATCCTTCTTTAACAAACAATTGCTGACTTTGCATTTCTCTTTCCTCCAACATCCCCGAGGCCTCGACTTACTCACTGCTAGAAAAAGAGGACTCTGTACACTTTTAAATGAAGAGTGTTGTTTTCACCTAAATCAATCTGGCCTGGTATATGACAACATGAAAAAAACTCAAGGATAGAGCCCCAAAACTCGCCAACCAAGCAAATAATCACACTGAACCCTCTTAGGCACTCTGATTGGATGTCCTGGGTCCTCCCAATTCTTAGTTCTTTAATACCTGTTTTTCTCCTTCTCTTATTCGGACCTTGTGTCTTCCATTTAGTTTCTCAATTCATACAAAACCATAACCAGGCCATCACCAATCATTCCATACAACAAATGTTCGTTTGAACAACCCCAGAATATCACCCCTTACCACAAAATCTTCCTTCAGCTTAATCTCTCCCATGCTAGGTTCCCACACTGTCCTTAATCCCACTTGAAGCAGCACTGAGAAACATCACCCCTTATCTCTCCATACCACCCCCCAAAATTTTCACCCCTCCAACACTTCAACGCTATTTTGTTTTATTTTTCTTATTAATATAAGAAGACAGGAATGTCAGGCCTCTGAGCCCAAACCTGCATGTATACATCCAGATGTCCTGAAGCAAGTGAAGAATCACAAAAGAAGTGAAATGGCCAGTTCCTGCCTTAACTGATGACATTACCTTGTGACATTCCTTCTCCTGGACAATAAGTCTCTGGAGCTCCCCACCAAGCACCTTGTCACCCCTGCCCCGCCCACAAGAGAACAAACCCCTTTGACTGTAATTTTCCACTACTTACCCAAATCCTATAAAACTGCCCCACCCATATCTCCCTTTGCTGGACTCCTTTTTCAGACTCAGCCCACCTGCACCCAGGTGAAATAAACAGCTTTATTGCTCACACAAATGCTATTTGGTGGTCTCTTCACATGGACGTACATGATAAACTCATGATCTCCTTCTAATTTTTTGCTTTATTTTGGAGTCTTCTCAACTTTCCTTTTTTCTCTTCTAAATGATCAGATTATTTCTTAGACATAATACATGTGACTCCCCTTGTGCTTTTTCCTTTGAGTTTTAAGAAAGACCTTTGAAATACACACAATCCTTTATTTTGTCAACAGAAGAAAAAGGGGAATTATTTGGTTTTAGTTAAATAACAAAGGTATTTTACATTTCTCTCCCTTTTAAATGAAGTGACGTTCATGTTTCACACAGTCATAGTTGTACACAGTCCATGGTCTGTTTAGTTGTATCCCCCTTTCAAATACCATTGCTAATCTGATTGTATTTGCATTTTTCCTCATGGGATTTAAACATGGTCTTTGCAGTCTAAAATAATAAATATATCTTCATCTTTCTAAGAAAGTAGGGCAAATAATGAAATGTGCAAATTGATAAAAATGTGTTAGCAATGTGTAAAAACATAATTTTTTTAATCTTCCAGGACTTCATTAATAATCCAAACATAGTCTTCTATGGTTTGTTCTTTCCTGATCTTTAATGTAGTATCAAATATGGGCTTTATACTTAATAGTGAAGTGCATGTGTCTAATCTATTTTTATTTTCATTTATACCTTTTAATAAAATGGCCTTTGTGCTACACTGCATGCCTGTTTGAGGAATTCTCTGATTTTTTGAAAAGTAGAAAGAATCTGTTCTTATTTAAAGTTATTGTGTTCTTGACTGATTTAATTTGTGCTATGACTTGAATGTTTGTCCCTCTAAAATTCATGTTAAAATTTAATTGTCATTATAGCAGTAATAAGAGATGGGTCCCTTAAGAGGTGATTAGGCTATAAGGGCTCCAGCCCCATGGGTTGTATTAGGCTCCTTATTGGCCCTCTGAAGGTTCACTGAAAAATCAACTCACAAAAGACAGAGAAGAGGCATCCAAATTTATTTATCATGTATACACAGGAGCCTTCAGAAGAGGACCCAGTCTCTCAGTGAGGTACAGAAACTTAGAAACCATCCTGTGGTTGTAGAAAGAATGCAGGCTCAGAGGATGGCCAAAAACAGATTATGTTGATAAGTCAGGTTTAGTGGCAAGAGAGGACATGAGGGGGAGAAAGGAAGAGACCTGACCAACAAAGGTGACCATATTATGTAGATGAAGCCTCATACATAGCAGTCCTCAGAATAGACCCTAAATATCTCTTTTCAGACCTTTAAAGGTGTCAGATTCACTTAATCTCTCCTAGATCTTGTAAAGGCCTAGAAAGGGAAGGCCTGGCTTACTTAACGGAGATTCTCAATAGAGGCAAATTTTCCCCACCTCAGTTTGTTGGTCCTGTTGTAGCTATTTCAAGACATGTCAAAGAAATATATTTTGGGGTAAAATATTTTGATTTCCTTCATTATAAAAGGTAGAGTTTAGCCCCCTTTTGCCTTCTCTCTTTGCCTTCTGCCATGTGATGTTTTCTATTGTGCTATGATACAGCAAGAAGTCCCTCACTAGATGCCAGCACCTTGATACTGGACTTCCTAGTCTCTAGAGCTGTGAGTGAATAGATTTCTATTTGTTATAAATTACTCAGTTTGTTATATTAGCTCAAAATTGACTGCAAAAACTTGATTCTGAGTTTGGTAACAAAGTCATGCTGGGAAAAATTAATTATTATATATACTGCATTGTCTTTCTATTGCTTTGGGGAAACTTGATTAGATAGGCATGCTAGTTAAAGAGGTTGAGAAGGGAAGAATTAGTTTTTGAAACTGCCTTTGCAAAAATTATAACAGTGAGAAAATTATGACACTGAAAGAGATCTGACCTAACCAACTCCAACTTGCCTTTAACCTCCAAACTGCCCTTGTTCATTCCTGGATGTAGGCCAAACTAGCTAGAGGAGGAGTTCAGTTTATAGTTTAATTTGAAACAAAGATGTAACATCCCTTTCCTGAAACAAGCCTTCTCCTTGCTTGGGGACCAGACCACCATTGTAAAGCTAACAAATTAGCTACAAGATTAGAAATTATGGGTTAGGAGTCGAGTAGAGGCCACAAGATTTCTAACCTCCCCAATTACCTCTATAGATAACATCATTATTGTAAAACCTAATTGGTGTTCAAGATATTTTTCAGACCTTGCATTCTAATGGACTAGCTGGTGTCACCTAGACTGGTAATCTGCCTCAACTAGTTCTGTGATTCTACCAAGGAAGAGAAGACAGCAATAAGAACCCACTTCAATCCCCTACAATTTTTTATCTGACACAACCAATCAGTACTTCCCTCTCCCTCATCCCCTACCTGCCAATTTATCCTTGAAAAACTCCAGTCTCCAAATTTTCTGCAAGACTTAATTGAGTTGGAAAACTCCAGTGTCCCATTTAACTGGTTTTGTGTACATTAAACTTTCGCTACTGCAATTCCCCTGTCTTGATAATTCAGCTCTATCTGAAGAGCAGGCAAGAAGAATCCATTGAGTCATTACATTTTGACTCCAAATTTTGACATCATGGGCTGCATTCACCAAATTATTACCACTAGGGAACACATCCCAGTTGTGGCACCAAAGTATGTTACCAGTGGTGAATCCTTGTGGGTCTATAGCAGCCTCAATTCTTGCCTGCTCGGAAGAAATAATTCAACCGAGGGGCATAAGGCAGGGTGAGACACAAAGGTATATTTTAGAACAGGAGTAAATGTGTATTAAAAAGCTTTAGAGCAGGAATGAAAGGAAGTAAAGTACACTTGGAAGATGGCCAAATGAGCAACTTGAGAGATCTAGTACATGGTTTAACCTTTGACTTGGATTTTTATATGCTGATATTCTGTAGGTGCAGTCACTTGCCAACACTTGGAAAGGGCCACATGTGCAGTGTGCTTACTGGAGTTATATGCATGCTCACTTGAGGCATTTTTCCCTTACCAGTTGAGTGTTGCTAGAGGAAGGTAATATACCAGTTAAATGCCACCATTTTGCCTCTCAATGCACATGCGTGAGCCTCCTCATCCAGCTCCTGAGATCTTATTGGGAAGCTACTGATTACCAGTTTCAGGTGTTTTTATTTATTGGGTGACTGCCTTTCCCTGGCACTGGCTGTGACCAATTATTATTTTAGATAGACAGTGTAACAACCACCTGGTCATTACCTGATGGTCGCCTGACATTCCTGGTGCAGGAAGGGCCATCTCCTGCCCTGCTCATGTTTGACTACCTACGTAACTAATTTAGTAAAATATTGCACTTTTATTTTCCTAAAAGGCTACATACTGGACATGACTAATGCAGGGAGATGAATGCATTGTTTGGGGTGAAAAAAAAATTCCTTGGCTTCTCTTTCTAGAACAGATTGAGTGGACATTTAGAAACTCTTCAGCCCAATTCAACGACAGAAATTCTTGTCACTCTGATTCAACAAGACCCTTTAAGAGGTGAATATGAGAATGTGAGGATATTAATACATATGCTCCTCCACATTGCTAGTAGAATATTGAACTCAAAGGAGGCCTCCTACCCTCAACCAACATGTCCCATGTTGATGCAGTAAAAATAGACTAATTAGTAAGAATTAGCTCCAAACTCAATTATAGTGTGAGCTCTGGTAAATACAATCTATATTCCTCTGAAATATCTTAGGGAGAGCTCTCTTGAAAGCCATTTCCTACGCCTGACAATACTGCTTTAGGAATACTTCTAGATTTCATTTTTGCTACCATTTTTCCTTTCTGTATGTCCAGAGAAAATTCCTTTCAAATCTAACTGCCCAGTGTCAATCTATATGAATATACAACAAAGGCTGCTGCCTACTATTTTTATTAGAGCAGTAACTTAGATGATAATAACTTCAACTATACATCTCTTGGTTAGCCACGAACTCAGATTCAAAGCCTTTGGTCAATTATTTTCTCAGCATCACATTGCATAATTATCCTCTTGACTCCTCCATTCACGATTGGCTTTCTCAATTTCTTTTTTCAGTGGCTGCTAGAACACCACATACTTTTACCACACTGCCCTATATTCTTAATCTCTTGACAGAAAACTTCTGCTACTTATTTATTTGAAACATGGATCTTCCCTGAAAGTACCTCTTTCCTTATATTCTAATTGAAAGAAAGCCTTTTATTTTTTCACCCTAAAGAATCTGATGGCCTAGAGGTAGCATTAGCACTTTCTTAGGTCCTACATTTTTTTTTTATCCTAAAGCAAAAATCACACTTTCATTAAGATTCGTAACTGGGTATGCCATTATGTACTGCTCTTTATTTATGTCATCGTCTGTAATCTTGACTGCTCACATTTATTCACTGTGGACTTTGAAACATGACTCTTAGTCTTCTTTACTCCTACAGTGAAATCAACCATCACCAATTGGACCATTTCAGTGTGTAGATGACCTTTCCAGCAAATAGCCTCAAAGTGACTTGACTTTAATATCAACATTCTGATCTCATTTCAATCTTCCAAACTACTGACACAGAAATACTGAAACAGTCATCACTCAAATTCTTTTGCCTGAAATTTTGAAATTTAAAATTTCATCATCCTACCAAATCTTCTGCTCTTTTGGGTCTTCTACTTCAGTTCCTTTTATTGATGGAGAATTTTGGATTCTCTTTCCCTCCAATTACTCACAGCACATAACCCCTCTCATAGTTTTATTTTATTTTCTCCCTTTGCTTGACACATTGATAGTTCATTTCAAAAACTTTCTTGCCATTCTAACACTCTCATTCCTGCACCTAAAAATCATGAATGTTTTTCAGATCATCTGTCTTATATCTGTCTGACCATCCATCTTATTATTTGCTGTACCCAGACTTCTGAGTTCTGTTAGAAAAAATAAAGCAATTGTGTGAATTAGTGCCAACTCTTTGGTCTCCAGATGGGTTTTCAGCATAGCTAAGCAGTTCTTTTTCAAGTCCTGGTTCTGTTCTCTCTCTAATTTTTCATATTTGCCATTTTTAAACCAAACTAATAACTTGATACTCTCTATTCCACCACTATTTTCCTATTTCTCAAGCAGATAACTTGCCTCTTAGTTCAGAGACATTTTCCTGGCTATTCTGTATTATACTTCCTTAATTTCACGCATCCAAATTTAAAACTGTGATATTGTCATGCTTTTCTGATAATAAATTTGTGCTTTCTCCATTTTATTTCCTATTCTTGTTTCATCAAAAATAACTAGCTCTCTTTTAGTCTCTTACTTCAAGGATGTTTCAGTTAGTGAGGCTAACAGAAACTGCCTTCCTTTTTGTTTGTTTGATTTTATAGTTGAGATGAATGAACAGATGATAGTAAATATATCTAAAATCCACAGTGAAAATTAGAGCATTCCTTAGGGGAAAAAAAGAGTGATAGTTCTATACCTAGCAAAATACTTTTCAAAAATGAAGATAAAGTAAAGATGTTTTCAAAGAAAAAAGCTAAAAGAATTTGTTATCAAAAGACTTATCCTTCTATATATAGTAAAGCTTACAGGAAAATGATCCCAGATGGAAGCCCAGAGCTTCAAAGAAGAAATAAAGAGCACCAGATATAGCAAATTTAATGATCAAATATAAATTATTAATGACTTGATAACAATAATAAAAATATCGTGTGCGATTGGTAACATGTACAAATATCAAAATAATAAGGTGTTGAATGAGTTAAACTGTTGTAAATTTTTATATCAGCTAGAAAATGGTAAAAGTACTAATTTTAGGGAGATTCTAAGGTGGAAGGATTGTTGAGCCTGGGAGGTGAAGGTTGCAGTGAGCCATGATCATGCCACTGCACTCCAGCCTAGGTGACAGAGTTAGACACTTAGACACTGTCTCGAGAGAAGAAGGAGAAGGAGAAGGAGAAGGAGGAGGAGAAGGAGGAGAAAGAGGAGAAGGAGGAGGAGGAGAAGGAAGGGGAAGGAAGGAGAAGGAGAAGGAGGAAGAGGAAGAGGAAGAAGAAGAGGAAGAAGAAGAAAAAGAGAAATACAAAAATTGTAAAATTATAACTAAAATCCTAATAAGAGGAGAATATGTATAATAATAAAACAACTTGATCAATAGAAGACAGAGCAAAAAGGAGGAATAAAGAAAAAAAGATGGAACAAATAGAAAATAAATAAAAAGATTTTACAGTTACACTTAATAATGACCATAAATGAACTAAGAACTCCAATTAGAAAATTAGACAATAAAATAATAGCCCATTACAACAGAATATGGTACACCAAAATATGCCACTTTGGCATAAGATCATTTTAAGTTGAAAGCAATTGAAAGGAAGCAGGTGTAAGAAAAGTCCTCTGCCTGCTCCCTATTTGCCAAAAAGCAGAACATAAATTTATAAAGGTATCCCTCCTCCCCTCTTATACCAGAAAGGACAAAAATTAATCACCAGACACCCTTATCTGCCTGGAGGGGGTACCACAGAAATCTACATAACATAACTGTCCTAATTAGCCTTTATCTATCATTAGTTTATTTCTATATATGCCTTCCCACATTTTGCCACCCATAGAGACCCAAGGCCTTTTCCCTTTGTCTTGTCACTTCTCTAAAAATTTATTGTTTTTTGTTGAAGATGCTATCTACATAAGCTGAATTTTTAAGCCACCTCTTTGAGATTTCCTCATAGGTATCTCTCGAGTATCTATGCAATATACATGTTAATAAACTTCTGTTTGTTTTTATCTTATTAATCTGTCTTTTATTATAAGGTCCCTAGCCGAGAACTTGGAAGGGTAGAGGAAAACTTATTTTTTCCTTCCCTATACCAACCATATACCATTTATAAGAAATAATTTTAAATAAGTAAACATAAAGAAATGAAAGTAAAGGAATGAAAAAGATATACCAGGGGCAAAGATTCTACTTATGGACAAGTATCACTGAAGTGAAAAACATATTAAAGATACAGGGGAATATTCTCAGATTAATAAAAGGCAATTCAATAGAAACATAGATTCGAAAATTATATACACCTAACTAGGTGGCTTTAAAATATATAACAATCCAAATGGCCATAGGAAGTAGAATGCATACATATATTATGGCCTATTTGTATCACAGAAGATAACATACAATGAAAATGAATGGCTTACTGTTACCTGCAAACCCTGGACAAATCTCAGGGACAAAGTGTGCCAAATACCAGAGTTCATAGGAATGAGTTATTTCATGCAATGCTCAAAAACAAGCAAAACTAATCAGGTGAGGCTAGAAGTCAGAATAATGGTTACCTTTGAGGAGGAAGGCAGGTAATACCTGAGAGAGGTCGTTAGCTAGGTATCTGAGATGCTACTAATGTCTTTCTCTTGATCTGGATTGTGAGAACATATGTGTGCTCACATTGTAAAAATGTGCCCAGTTTACTAAAATAGAAAGTTGGAATTATATTTACAACAAGATAGTTGGTGTTTACCTTACATATCAACAGAGTTAAGTAAAATCCAGATCACAATGTCTGTGTGTCAAATACCTCTCCTCATTGTGTCACTGTTTAAAATTCAGATCCTTGTAGCTTTCCCCTGTAGGAAACTCTGAAGACATGAGTACACAATTTGCCTGAAATAATGCTCAGGAGTACGATGTCTTGACTAGCATTAAAAAAATGGAGGATGTTATAAAATTTTATATTTTAAAAATGCAAGAATAATTAATGGGTAATTGTTTCGTATATTTATTGGCTCTTTAGGCTGTGTACAGCAGTTTTCTGCTGTCATTTACTCTTGCCCAGGGCCTGCCTCTAGGTCACAGTCAGAGCTCTGAGGTGTTCTAAAGATAGATCCAACTCCACAAAGCATTAAAAGAAAAATAATACTTAACTGAAACTGCATGGAGAGACAGAGAGGAAATTTGCATAGCATAACCCATGTAAGAAATTTAATCCAATTTCCTTTAGATATATCAGTTTTCCCCCAAAATGTTTCTCTTCCCTCTAGTCTTTTCATCTTTCTCCTTTCTTTTTTCTTTCTTTCCACAACCTATACAACTTATTTTCAGCAGTTCAGTAGTATCTACCACTTAGCACATCAACATTCGTAATTAGCTGAATGGCAATACTTTAAGCACAGTTGTAACGTAACTCAGTTCATCTGAACAATTTGGTCATTTGAAATGTTCTGCCTTATATTTTGAGTCATGAAGTTTTGAAATAGAAAACTAAGGCATCAGGATGTGAAATGATGTTTCCCAAGCTTACATCAATAATTAGTGAAACATGAAGTTAAATCCTTGACCCAGTTCTTCTGCTACTGAATCTACCTTCTTCATCACTCACTAGGTTCTTCATAGAAGGCATTGTGCTAGATGAAGAAACAAAAATAAAAGATTGCCTGTCTTCAAGTGTTTGAAATCTTGTGGAAAGAAAGGACACATGTATAAATAGCTGTAATCTAGTGAAGAATATGAAACCTGATATAATAGAGGTGCATGTCATTGAACCACAAAGAAGGCAAAGAATAATTCTGGGAGGAAAGAGAAAAGATGGGCATGAAAGACTTGAAGAGAAGACCATTGATCTGACAATACTCTGGGGTTGTGTAGCTGCCAGTCATGCTTATCTAATTCTAAAACAATACTAATCATTGCTTTTCATATTCTGTTTTCTGTTTTCTTTTCAATTTAGTAATTAAATCTCACCAAGTTTCTCTAAAAGTTTTACTTTATTTTAGTATTTAAATTATGTCCATCACTCTTTTTTTTTTTTTTTTTTTTTTTTGAGACGGAGTCTCGCTCTGCCGCCCAGGCTGGAGTGCAGTGGCCGGATCTCAGCTCACTGCAAGCTCCGCCTCCCGGGTTCACGCCATTCTCCTGCCTCAGCCTCCTGAGTAGCTGGCACTACAGGCGCCCACCACCGCGCCCGGCTAGTTTTTTGTATTTTTTAGTAGAGACGGGGTTTCACCGTGTCAGCCAGGATGGTCTCGATCTCCTGACCTCGTGATCCGCCCGTCTCAGCCTCCCAAAGTGCTGGGATTACAGGCTTGAGCCACCGCGCCCGGCCTATGTCCATCACTCTTAAGAGGCATATTGGGCTTTTCTAGAGCATGTAACATGTTACAACTTCGTGGCAGCAGTTATTTATATAATGTGCCCGAAATTCAACATTTCATTTTATTTACTTATAAGTGACATTTGGCTGAATATCAACATCTGAACTATATGAATCCTTTATCAGTCTAATGGAGAAGTATTGATATCAAATACCCAGAGAAACAAGTCACTGATCATTGTGTAAATTTTATCCATCTCTGCCTTTAATATCTATAATATTATTTACGTTATTTTGAGTCAAATATAGTAGTTGAATGTATTGTTATAGGTTACATTGGTATGTTATAGGTTACATTGGTATGAAGACTTCTCTACTTTTGATTAATATAACAAAAAACCATTTTTGAAAAGATGACCCTCTTAGCTCACTTTCCTCTTGCATGTTAAATTGAACACTAAGCCCTCTCATTCCTACCACCTAAATGTCTCTCAGCATTCTCTACTTCTTTCCATCCCTTCTTAGTTTCCTACTGCTGCTATAGAAATTACTACAAGCTTAGTGCCTTAAAGCAATACATTCTCATTCTTTCCAGTTCTGGAGGTCAGAGATCCAAAATGGGATTCACTAGACCAAAATCAAGGTATCAACATGGCTGCATTTCTTCCGAAGTTTCTAAGGGAGAAATAATTTCCTTACCTTTTTCAGCTTCTGAAGTCTTCCTAAATTTCTCTGCTCATAGCCCCTTTTCTACATCTTCAAAGCAAGTAGTATGGCATCTTCAAATTTCTGACTCAAACTTCCTCCTCTGCCTCACTTCTACTTTAAAGAGCCCTTGTGATTATGCTGGGCCTACTCATATAATCCAGAATAATGTTCTTCTT
Source organism: Theropithecus gelada (assembly GCF_003255815.1). Taxonomy (NCBI): domain Eukaryota; kingdom Metazoa; phylum Chordata; class Mammalia; order Primates; family Cercopithecidae; genus Theropithecus; species Theropithecus gelada. The sequence goes on from NC_037680.1 coordinate 87,936,893, forward strand.
TTAAAGTCAGCTGATTATTTTAAAGTTCACCTGTAACTGCAATTGCCTTTGCCATGTAACATGACATATTCACAGGTTCCAGGTATCAGGAGGTGGACATCTTTGAAGGGTTATCATTTGACCTACCGTATTACCTATAGTCATGGTTCTGGCCACTATCAGCCGTGTATTGAATGTCTGCAGGAGTCTTTTAACTGGTCACTATGCTTCCATTCTACTCCCCTCCGAATCCTTTCAGTACACTGCAGCCAGAATGATCTAACCATATATCCTTCTTATCTCCAAGCCTTTAGAATGATGTTCCAATTATTTAATATGAATTTGAAGGGTATACATGATCTGAGCTTATTCAAATCCCCAGTTTCCTCTCTGATCACTTCTTCTGCAATTGTGCCTTCTACTTTACCTGTATGTAATGACTTTCACTTCCCTGAATGAGTCACATTCTCTTGCCTTTACATACTGCTTCTTTGCTTGGAACATGCTCCCCACTTTTGATGTCTTGGTTAACTCCTCCTTATCATTTAGATCTCAGCTTTGGTGGCATTTTCTTCAAACATCTTTTCCTAACCACTGCTGAACATACAATCATCCAGGAAACTTAGGCTTTTATCATATGTGATCCTTTAGAACTCTGTACTTTTTATATCAGAACACTTAACACACTCTAGTATATTGTAAATACAATGTGTTCTTTATTTGCCTGTATTCCTGACTACATGGTAAACTCTAGAAAGGCAGAGACTTTTCTGTCTTATTCAAGGTTGCATCTCCACTCCTTATACCAGATCCTGGCATGCCAGATGCACCAAATGACTGTTTCTTGATTGCATGATATCCTTTAGGAAAAATAGAGTATATTAGTCCATTCTTGAGATCCACAATTATGATTTGAGAAGGCAGACTGTCTGAAGACAACTAATGTGCCTCACTAGTCCCTGCTGCTATAAGGACATACCTGAGACTGGGTAGTTTATAAAAGAAAGAAGTTTAATTGAATCACAGCTCAGCATGGCTGGGGAGGCCTCAGAAAATTTACAATCATGGCATAAGGGGGAGCAAACATATGTTTCTTCACATGGCAGCAGAAAGGAGAAGTGCTGAGCAAAGAGGAAAAAGACCCTTATAAAACCATCAGATCTTGTGAGAGCTCACTATCATGAGAACAGCATGGGAGTAACAGCCTCATAATTCAATTACCTCCCACCAGGTCCCTCTCATGACACCTCGGGCTTATGTGAACTACAATTCAAAATGAGATTTGGGTGAAGACACAACCAAGCCATATCATAGAGTCAGCTCCACTTCACCCATCACCACTGCTACCAAATTGCAACTCATTGCACTTCCTCCAACCAAGACCAATATATTTTAACTGTAGATTTTACGATTTTACTTTGATTGTTGAATGATGTTCAGCACTTATACTTGAGATCCACAATTACGATTCAAGAAGGCAGATTGTCTGAAGACAACTAATGTGCTTCAGTAGTCCCTGGCCAAAAAGGTGAGATAACAGCCAAGGGTATCATAGAAAGATACTATGGCTGTGCTAAACTATATCTGCAAATATGGTCCACATTATGGGCCTGCAGATAACACAGAGCAAAAGCTGAGCTCCATAGATGTGTGCATATCTGTGTTTGCAGAAGGGAGTTTGGGAGGTGCTTGAATGGTGGGATAAGGAGGAAGAGGGGGAGAGTGTTCTAGAAGAAAACAGAATGAACTCAGTCACATATAAAGTCTCTGTGATTAAATCTCAATGTGTCAGCAGTGGCTTTGTATAAAGAGAAATAACAGACTTCCCTCTTCTAATATTTTATTTGATTATTATTTTATTGGACCTCAGGTAAACAGAATTAACACAAACTCTCGGTTCATCACACATTATTTGTAAATAGCTAATATGTCATTTCTAAAACAGGAAATAAAAAACATATTGCTGGGTATTCTGCTCCTAATATGAAGGGAACATTTGTCTTCCAGGCACTGAATTAGGACTGCAATGTACTTATGCAAGTCTTAGCATCCTTGTTGGTAAACCCCTGGATATAGAGAGCTTGTTCACTGTGATTTGACAACATCAAGCCTGAGAGTGTTTTTAATAATAACACAAATGTTAGTGTCAGAAACCCTGTGGAAAAATGTAACTTCTTTCACAATTAATATTCAGATACAGTAGCCTTTCCTACAGATAGCTGGACTGGTAGAACATAAAACGAGCCCTTTACATATTCATTATTCATCTAAAAGACAAGTAGAGTGGGTACACTGGACAATAATAGCCCGTATGTAAAAGAGGTCAGTGATTCCAGGTGTCATGTGAGGCTCTTTCTCTCTGACCATCTACCAACCTGATCCTCTATTCTACCCTCTTTCCACTCATAATGCTTATCATGAAGAAGAAAGCTGGCATTTGGAGCCTACAGTATCTGGTAGGGGAACCCCCTATGAGACAGTTGCTCATGAAAGGCATTCTATGTTAGCCAAGCAAGAAAAGCCCCAGAGACTGGAGTTTGGCAGGCACAGCAGTAGCACTGATGGCCACCCCCAGGCATCATGAAGATCTGTGGTCTGGAAATTGACAATGAGTGGACAGCAACCAAGTAGGAGGACAAAGCTCAAAGGATCAAAAGGAAAGTGACAAGAAAAGACAACAAGGCAGAGAGATCTAATCATAAGGCATGGACAGCAGCTGTGAGTGTGGGAACTAGATTAACCTCCTTCCCCCTCTTTTTTTTTTTTCAATCTCAGCTCCCACACATACAAACACAATGAGCCAGAGCCTTTCTTATAATAATCAGGAAGGGGGTGACAATGAATATGATAACCAATTACATCTGCTGAATACTTCAATCATATTCTCTCATTAGCTTCTTACAATAACCATGCAAGGTTGATACTAGTACTATGACACTTATTTTTTTGATGAGACTAAATAATGCTTAGCGAAGTTAAGAAACTGATGATGGGATAAAGACTATCATAAAGTAAGTAGAGGCTCGTGGCAGTGAGAATGAGGGACTTGCTCTATTCTTTTTCTTTCGTATATACATACTGGCAGTGAAAAAGGGAATAATCGATCCTTTTACTGTATGTTCCATGAGTGAGTCCAATTGCTTTATATGTCTACATCTATAAATATGCGGAAGATATATATGTGAGAGAGAAGGGAAGAGAAAATGGAAAAGAAATGGTCATTATGATCTTTGGTGGCAGGGAGAGGCTGAACTTGAGACTATTTGTTTCTTTGACATTCTAGCCATCTAAACTTTAGGGTTAGAAAAATATACTACAGACATTAACAGATATCCATGCTTGGGGTAAAAAATATATATATATTTGGTGACAATTTCCCATAGAACCTTGAGCCATAGTTGCTATATGCAAGTGATTTTTCAGTTTCAGCCATAAATCACTCCTGTTCAGCAGAAACCTCCTGGTCAGGTTGCAGTTAATGAATGGTCCTGTGGGAGCCCACCTTCTCACTGCACCCTCTGACTCTTTGGTCACAAAGTCAGTACCTGTACCCAATGTCAGTCCTCCAGCAGAGAGTGTCATTGTCTTTGCCTGTAAAGAAGGAGCTGGTCCCCCCACTACCCAGGACCCTGCAGTTACCACACAAATGTAAAAAAGTGACCTCAAGATCTTAAGACTAGCCTGATTTCTCAGTGTGCCTTTCATATTTCCAAAAGTAGCCACAGGACCAGCTCACTCACCCCTTGAAGCTGACTGAAGTTTCCTTCTTTGGGGCTGCCTGGGTTTTGCCTTTGAAGTTTAAACCTGGGAGCAGTTATCTGCCAGCACAGATAAGCATTCCCAGGGCTTTTGCAGGCGGCCCATCCTAACAAAGGAGGGATAAGACCTCTGAGTGTGCTTTGCCGTCTACCAACTTGCAGGGGAATAGAGAGTAATCAGGGTTCTTTCCACAGGGTGCTCCAAGAGTGAATCCAATCAAATTAAAGGAAAGTCAAAGAGAAAAGATAAAATAGCTTCAAAAGAGAACCCACAGCTGTAGACTTGCTTGTCAATCAGCAGGGGCCACAAGCCAATCAGAAGTGAAGTTAAAAATTGTTTGAAAGAAAAAGCATTTGAATCAGTTGCATTCCACCAGCATAGCAAAAAGAAGAAAAAGCTGGTCAATTGGCACAAGGTGCAGAAAAAGCTGATAATCAATCAGTACATGTAAGTATGTTAATATACATTACACATGCCTATCTGAATTGGCAGGATTTTTCAGTGTTCACCCGTGATTTGGGTACCCTCATAGGCTACTGTCCTTAATCCCACAAAGCTAGTATAACCAAAATAATCAACAAAACTATTAAACAATAAAGTATGTCAGCTTATTTGGTAGGGAAATCTAATTCTGTAATTGGTGTGATTTTTTTCCCCTCCCCGATGTAGCAGTGTGCCTGACCATCTTAAGAAGGTAAATAAATCTTCATGTTCTTCACCGTAAGGATTTCTTATGTTTATTTCAAAAAACAACACCCAAAGAAGAATACACCAGACAATACCACCCAGTCTTCTGTTCAGGAAAGATCAGGGTCATTTAAGCAACGGAGCTGGGTAACCTGTGAGCAGGAAGGAAATGAAGGCTTGGAGAAGCCAGGAGTAGCAAAACCAGACAAAAATGGTTAGCTTGCTAAAATAGGAAGATGATGACATTTGAGAAGGTTATGTGTTAGAAACACATTATATACTGGTGTTGCGGCACCACTGGTAATGGAATGATAACAAGGAGGAGGCTTTTGGAACACATGTTGAAGCCTTGATAAGATTTCCAACGGGTTCATGAGAAGTCTGCAGTCAGTGAGGTACACTGCTCTCTGGAGAATTTCTGTACTCTCTTGAAATAGCACAACCTGCCCAAAGGAGTAACAGGAAAGATGGTAACAGTCAAGGATCGAATCCGGACCCATCCCCATTTTTTTTCTGGCATTATGGTAGGCAGTATAATGGCTTTCCACAGATGCCACATCCTAATCCCCAGAATCTATGAATATGTCACCTTACATGGCAAGAGGAACTTTGCAGCTATGATTGATTAAGGATTTTAAAATGGAGCAATTATCATGGATTTTCTAGGTGGGCCCAACATAATTACAAATGTTGTTTTTAGAGGGAGAAAGGAGCATCAGAGTCAGAGAAGGTGATGTGATAACAGAAACTGGCATCAGAGAGAGACATTTAAACATGCTACATTGCATCTTTAAATACAGAGAGACATTTAAAGATGGAAGGAGTCAAAAGCCAAAGAATGCAGTTGACCTCTTGAAACTACAGAGGGTAAAGAAATGGGTTCTTCTAGAGACTCCAGGAGGAACACAGTCCTGCCAACTCATTTTGGAATTCTGAACTCCAGAAGCGTGGAAGAATAAATACGTGTTAAGTCACTAAGTTGGTGGTTATTCATCACAGCAGCAATAGAAATGAATATAGCCATCTTTTAAAATCAATATTCTTGCCTAATCTATGACACTATGGAAAACTTTGCAGCTTTTAGAAGTGACAGACTATACATAAACGGAGAGCCATGGGTACTTGTCATATAAACAAGCTGAGTGAATATAATAAGAAAAGAAGAGGCCTATAGCTCAATATATATTACAAAATAGTACCACGTATTTTTAAAATGTGCATACCTGACACACCAAGGCAGCTGATGTTGATGAAGGAACAGAAATAGGAACAGGGAAGGAAGGGGTGTAAAAATGAATCAATGAACCAATTAATCAGTAAAGTATGATTACCTCTACTTTCTGTGCCTCAGTTTCAAACATTTTCAAAAAACAGTTTGTCCATTTATATTTTAAAATGGGAATTCAAGCTTTATCTTTGTAGCTACACACACGCACACACACACATCTATCTATCTACCTATCTAAAAAATCCAGGAGAAATTGTGACTGATTCTGATAACCAAACTATCCATGAAAAATTAACACATTTTATGGCTAAGCAGAGTTAATGAAAATTTCGTTTACCGTAATGGAAATGTTGCTTGTGAATTATTCTTTACTAGGCATTTTTAAGATCCTTACTGTTGAGATGATTACTTTATGTTCTCTCTCACATCCTCTGATTTTCCTTCTACAAATGTAATGCATCACTGATCATTTTGTACAAGTACAATGGCTCAATAAGAGAAATTGCTCCTTAGTCTCAATGTAATTTAGACATTTTTAAAAGACTTATTTTAAGCAGGAAGTCAGATTGACATTTGCATTCCAGCAATTTCTGAATCACAAATTAGCCTGATGACAATTAGTAGGTATCTCCTGCATTTTCTTCTAGGTAAGACCTGTAATGCATGCTCTTAGCAAAAAATTAAAGAGGAGAGAGAAGGAGAGATGGAGTAAGAGAGACAGAGGGATCTCAAATCAAAAGTATTTTTAAGTATCACAACAATAATCAGAAAAATAAAGTATTTTACAGACCATATCAGCATTGTAATTACTGAATATAAAACTGAAGGAAACTTTGATTTACTCAAGAAAGAAATGAATCTTCTAGATCTTGAAAATCTTTTTTTATGTAATAATTATATTTTTAGGGGAGCGGTGAGTCAAGCGAGACTCTGGATGTCTGATTGAATGAAATTAATTTGCTATTTATCTGTGTGTAATTCAAATGAAAAAAGTCTTTGTGTGTGCATGTGTGTGTGTGTGCATGCATGCATACATGTGTGTGTATGTGTGTGTATCTGTAAAGAAAGGGTAACTGTAAAGAAAATAGCATTAGATTTTGTAAAGAAAAATCAGTTTTATCCAAACATTACATAATAGTTGTGGATGGTATGAACGAAATTTTGAAAATATTTTTCCTAATTTTAAGAGAAAAGAATATAGACGATTTCCCTGAAAAACATGTATGATTTGCAAATTCCTTGGCAGTAATTTGAAAACTTTAAATACAGCATGGATCTTTGTGATGAACTAGCTGCCCAAGGAGTGAAAAGGGTGATGCTAATAATTATTGTCTTTTTTTTTTCTTTCATCTCTTATAGCTGAAATAATGCTCTTCCACCCCAAAGGTGTATTCCACCTCAGAAAGACTTAAAAAAGTATAGAGAAAATAAGATTTTTTCTGTCTTAGGAAGTGATTCCTGAGGCTGAATAAATAACTTCAAGTAGAATAAAAGAAATACAGCTTATTTTTATTCCATGAATATTCTAAGCAACTAAAACATAAAGTTCTATGACCTTGATTGGCATTGTAAATAGGTAAATCCTGAAAGAGCAATGGGTATATTATATTCAAGATTGAGGGCTGTTTATTCCTCAGTGGACTCATGGTAATTCTTTCCAACTTTCACAGACTTTTAGAAAAGTAAATTAATTTCATAATATAGGCTGTTTTTGTTCTCTGGTGAAGATAATGCTCCTCAAAGAAAATGAATCAAATTACTCATCAACTGTGAAAAATACTCATGAAAACATCCTGACAAAAAGAGAGAAGAGTTGCTAATACTACCAGTCGCTTCCCTGCCCAGAGAAGTGACCTCAAGTGTGCTTAAGAACTAACTAAAAAAGAAGTCCTTTTGAAATGTTATTATTATTTTAAAAACTAGATAATGGGCTGCTTTTTTCTCTTTGTTTGAGCCAGCATTCCAGTTGGGTATGCTTTCATGCTATATAGATTCTATTTCTTCACAGTCAAAATTCAACCTCAATAATACCTAGCGTCTTTCAATGGACATCGACACATGACAGGGTATACAAGTTTCATTTATTTTCCAGAATGTAACCAAATGACTGTAATAGCTCACCTGGACCTGTGTTTCTTTTGCGTTTAGGGCCCTTACCTTATTAGTGATAATAAACTCTTATATTTCAATTCAAATAGATATATCCTAAGTACTGCCCAATGAGTTTAAAGAAAAATATCAGAAAATTATAGTGTGCATTTTAGTCAAAATGATGTACAAATTAGCTTTAATGATTTTTTTCAAATAGTTATGGTGTCTTGGTAAGACAACTGATTTTAACAATGTGTGTGATTTCGAGGTCAGGAGATAGAGACCATCCTGGCTAGCAAGGTGAAACCCCGTGTCTACTAAAAATAGAAAAATGAGCCAGGAATGGTGGCGGGCGCCTGTAGTCCTAGCTACTCGGAAGGCTGAGGCAGGAGAATGGCATGAACCCAGGAGGCGGAGCTTGCAGTGAGCCGAGATCGTGCCACTGCACTCCAGCTTGGGCAACAGAGCGAGACTCCGTCTCTAAAATAAATAAACAAACAAACAAACAATGTGTGTGATTTGAATGATACAGCTGTTTCACTGGTTTAGAACTTATGCTATCCACATCTGTTGGTAGATCAGAACCCAGAACGGGGGGATGTTTAGGGTCCACTACATGAACAATATCTCTTGCCTTGCCATTCGCTTTGATTAACTGAATTCAAAAGATAATAAATGTAAGAAAATAAAGCATTATTTTACAAAACATGAAACCTTATACAATCATTGCATGAGAAAAATATTTTATGCAATAGTCAGGAAGCATCCTTATTATTCTCTCTCCCTGTCTCTTTAAGCTTACTGCGTTGGTTGGTGCTTCCCTTGACTTTGGATGACTACTCCAAGAAGCCCTTTGACTTTTCAAGTTTTATGCAGTAAAACTTCAAGTCACACAACATCATCTCACTTAGTAAATAATTTTCCAATAAACTGCATTTTTGTTTTAAAGTTTAAGTTTCTCTCCCTTCTTCAGCTTGTATCCTTTGCAGTCTGATGTCTGCTTCTCTGTCCTGTCTATATTTTTGCCATGGAGACACACAGAATAAACCTATAGTCACACTCCTGACCTTTACATATTCAAAGACCATGCCATTTCACTTTGTGCCTCCTATTTTTTATATTAAAAATTATACATACTCACAAATTCTTTCCCACAATCAGGATTGCCAGACCTTTCAAAATCTGAACACCCTTTTATTCATTTGTCCCAGGTGCTATTGATCTTTTAAAAAACTTGTCCAGAATATAAGATAATTACTCCAGATGAGGATGTATCCAGAGCATCCTCTCCAGTGTCTGTTAACTTGATGCTATTCACCCAAATTGTTGGGCCTCCTTGTTGGTTTCTGTGAACATTCTAAAGATTCCATTCTGTATTTAGTCTCGAAGACAAAGTTGTCAGATATTTGTATTAACTCTTTGGTATTATCCATTACTTATGTCTCTTCTTTATCTGTTATAATAACACAATAGCCATGTATAGACTTACCTGATGACAATACCTTGCCTTATATCCATACATTTTTAATAACGTAAGATAAAGTTTACTCAGTATGTGCAGCCATAAAAAACAGCAAAATCATGTCCTTTGCAGCAACATGGGTGCAGCTAGAGGATATTACCCAAGTGAATTAACTCAGGAACAGAAAACTAAAAACCACACATTCTCACGTACAAATGGGAGCTAAACATTGGGTACTCATGGACATAAAGATGGCAACAATAGACACTGGGGACTAGGTAGGAGGGTGGAAAGGGTTGAAAAACTAACTGTTGAGGGGCGGAGCAAGATGGCCGAATAGGAGCAGCTCCAGTCTTCAACTCCCAGCGCCAGCGACACAGAAGACTGGTGATTTCGGCATTTTCAACTGAGGTACTGGGTTCATCTCACTGGGGAGTGCCGGACGATCGGTACTGGTCAGCTGCTGCAGCCCGACCAGCGAGAGCTGAAGCAGGGCGAGGCATTGCCTCACCTGAGAAGCGCAAGGGGGAAGGGAATCCCTTTTCCTAGCCAGGGGAACTGAGACACACAACACCTGGAGAATCGGGTAACTCCCACCCCAATACTGCGCTTTGAGCAAACAGGCACACCAGGAGATCATATCCCACACCTGGCCGGGAGGGTCCCACACCCACGGAGCCTCCCTCATTGCTATTACAGCAGTCTGTGATCTACCGGCAAGGCAGCAGCGAGGCTGGGGGAGGGGCGCCCGCCATTGCTGAGGCTTAAGTAGGTAAACAAAGCTGCTGGGAAGCTCGAACTGGGTGGAGCTCACAGCAGCTCAAGGAAACCTGCCTGTCTCTGTAGACTCCACCTCTGGGGGCAGGGCACAGAAAACAATAACAAAGCAGCAGAAAGCTCTGCAGACGCAAACGACTCTGTCTGACAGCTTTGAAGAGAGCAGTGGATCTCCCAACACGGAGGTTGAGATCTGAGAAGGGACAGACTCCCTGCTCAAGCGGGTCCCTGACCCCTGAGTAGCCTAACTGGGAGACATCCCCCACTAGGGGCAGTCTGACACCCCACACCTCACAGGGTGGAGTACACCCCTGAGAGGAAGCTTCCAAAGCAAGAATCAGACAGGTACACTTGCTGTTCAGAAATATTCTATCTTCTGCAGCCTCTGCTGCTGTTACCCAGGCAAACAGGGTCTGGAGTGGACCTCAAGCAATCTCCAACAGACCTACAGCTGAGGGTCCTGACTGTTAGAAGGAAAACTATCAAACAGGAAGGACACCTACACCAAAACCCCATCAGTACATCACCATCATCAAAGACCAGAGGCAGATAAAACCACAAAGATGGGGAAAAAGCAGGGCAGAAAAGCTGGAAATTCAAAAAA